>NC_133658.1:572174983-572368958 GCF_037893015.1 Macrotis lagotis
ACCTGGGTTCAAATCCAGTCTCAGACACTTAATAATTACCTAGCTGTGTGGCCTTGGGCAAGCCACTTAACCCCATTTGCCTTACAAAAAAACCTAAAAAAAAAGATTTCATATAAGATCCTCTTTTTCTGTTCTACCTTGCACATGGTGATGTTCTCTTTTTTCAACATTCCATTAAATTCTGAATGATTAAAGAAAGTCATGAATGAGTGAAGTGAATGCTTTCTATAGTCACAGATCTTCTTCCTCATTCCAATAATTTATGATATGACCTTTTATATTTAGGTCACTTATGCTTTTCATAATTTTCTTGAACCATAGTATGAAATTACTGACATTTTGCTATCTAGTTGTATCAGCAGGTTTGGTGTTTGTTTTTAAATCAGTTAGTGATTCCTTATGCTGGTGACTGGAGCCTTTGGGTTTATCTGATACTAGTCTACTAGCTTTGATTACTTTTGTATATTAAGTACTTAATTTTCTCAACTGATCAATCTCTGTTCTTCAACCTGCACCCATTTTTTTCTTTTGAGAATTACTGCTTTATGGTAAAGTTTGAGATCTAGTATTGCTAGGACTCTTTTCTCCCCATGTTTTTTCATTATTTTCCTTGAGATTCTTGACCTTTTCTGCCTTAATTGAATTTTGTTACTATTTTTTTCTAGCTCTATAATATAATACTTTGTCCATTTGATTTGTATGGCATAGAGTAAGTAAATTAATTTAGAGAGAATTGTCATTACAATGACTCAGTCTATCATTTGTAATTAATATTTCTTCAATTATTTAGGTCTATATGCCCATTATTGTATACAGGTTTTATTACATAAAATTAAAAAGTTGTCTCACAGAAATCCCTTATAGCTAAGATTATAAGCGTAACAGTTAACAGAAAAAATATTTGTCACAAATTTCTTTCATTTCCAAGATATGAAAGGAATTGATTCAAAATTTTTTAAGAATAAGAACTACCATTCAAATGATAAATGGATATTAATAGGAAGCTCTTAAGCCAGGGTGAGGAATCTTTTTTTTTTTTGCCAATGACCATTTGGATATTTATTACATCATTCAAGGGTCATACAAAATTATCAACTTAAAAAAAACTTCTAGATTTATTGAATTTCGAGTATCACCTGTGGTTGCTGTGACAATGCCAGACCAAATGATTTCTAGGACCTTATATGGTTCACGGGCTGGACTTTCCCCAGCCGCAGCTCTTAAAAAAATTCAAAGTATCTATAACCAAGGTATCTATGGACACATAATAGTATCCTGATTTATTTCTTTGTAGTCTCTCCTCCTTCATTTCATACTTCAAACAGCTGACATAATAATTTTTAGTAATGCACAGGTATGACCACGTCACTCCCATGCTCAAAAAACTTCAGTGGGTTCTTATCACCTCTAGGATAAAACACTTACAAATTCCTTGGTTTGACATTTAAAATTCAGCATAATCCTGCTCTGACCTATCTTGTCAGACTCATTTCTAATTACTCCTTGAAGGCAGGGACAACACCAGGTTTAATCTTGCCCAGGGTAAATAGTTTACAAAAGTTTAAATTGAATTTTTCTAATTTTTTTCCATTATGGCCTGGTTTCTTCTTGTTCTATTTTTATAAAAGGTGCTAGCCTTGGGCGTAGGTAGAATGAGTAACTGCTCCCCTAATAGGATTTCAAAAGTGCTCTGCTCACTCCTACCCAGTCTTCCTGATTGGATGAACTTTTCAGTTAGCAATAATTTGTTCTCTTAAAGCTTCTTAATCAGGTGAAATGCAACAGGAAATATATTCGAGTAGGTATCAGACTTTTATATTTTAGTACAAATGAGTTCAAAGTCTTTCTTGAAGTCACATTTTGAAGGAAATATCTTGGAGGCAGTGGATTCAAGAGTAAAGAAGGCACCTTTCAAAAGCTCAGTCTCAGGGCGGCTAAGTGGCACAGTGGATAGAGCACTGGCCCTGGTATCAAGAGTACCTGAGTACAAATCAGACCTCAGACACTTAATAATTACCTAGCTGTGTGACTTTGGGCAAGCCACTTAACCCCATTGTCTTGCAAAAACTAAAAAAAAAAAAAAGCTCAGTCTCTTCCAGGGTTTTTTTTCAGTTTTTTTTTTTTTTGCAACGCAAATGGGGTTAAGTGGATTAAGTGTCTGAGAGGAGATTTGAACCCGGGTACTCCTGACTCCAGGGCCTGTGCTTTATCCACTGCACCACCTAACTACCCCTTGGTTATCACATTTTAGAAGGACACTGACAAGAGTTTCTACAGTAATGTTGGATTCAGGGTTTTTCTTGACCCACCACCCACCTCCTTCTGAAAAAGAGATTAATTTTTTAAAGCAACAAAACTATCCCAAAGTTTCCTGGTCACCTCAGATCATAAAGAGTCTCAAGTCTCAGTTGGAATCTGAGACCTTCTGACCTGGTGAATGAAAACCACTCCATTCATTTCATACAATGTCCATCCTGAATTGGTAGGATGCTGGTACTGGATCCACCCACCCCATATTTGGCATAGTTGGTAATTAAAGTGACTTTGTAGTTCTTATCATTGTTAATTTGGAGAAGGGCACTACAAATATGGAGAGTGAGATGAGTGAACAGAGTAACTTCCAGTTGTATATATGGAGTCCTCTCTGTGTGACAGTCTTTTGGCTCAATGGATGCTTGAGGAAGCTAGGATAAAGAAGAAACCAAGATCTTTATTTGGTTATTGAGCTTGCAAAAGTTGACCTGCCAGTATAATAAGACTGCAGTTGAACTGGCCTTATTGCATTCAGAAAGTGCTCTGGGTTTGAAAAGGCAACTAATGGAGCTGGTGGCTGTGAAAGAGAAGGAAATCATCTTGAAGAGTGTGGAACCTGGCAGCCAGGATCCCACCCTAGGCTCTCCAATTTAGAGGTTCTGCATTCTGAGATTCTAGTTCCTATGCATCCATGATAGATTGAGAACAAAAGTGAAGAGGAGCCCTGGAACCTTTTACCTGTGGTTTTTTAAAAAAAAGCTTACAATTATCTTTTTCCTACTCCTTGGGGGAGAGTGATGATGAATCTAGAAGAAGGGGTGGATGGGGCTTTTTCATCAAAGAATTGTGGCAATTACATTAGTTCAAACAAAAATCTGAGAAATTACTGAAATATGACTCCTTGAGACTTGGTCTGATAAAATCAATGCTAAATTGCTCTCCATGGTTGATTTACTTGAACTTAGAGAGTTCTCTGAAGATTTATTACCATCATTATTATGTCAGCTGCTGTTGTTGCAGTAGCTACTTCTACTACTACTTCTATTACTGCTGCTTCCACTTCTACTATTGCTTTTACTACTACTACCTACTACTACTTACTACTATTACTACCACTACTCTTACTGCTGCTGCTGCTACTTCTACTCCTACTACTGCTGCTTACTACTACTACTTCTACTATTACTGAGTCAGCTAAATATAGTTCAGTCTTCAGAAAGAACTGTTTTCTCTATCCCTTTTCAAAGTGACTGAAATGGGACATTATTCTCACTTAGGCCCCAAAATATGAATTCCTTTTGCAGCTATCTCCCCAAGGGGAATGAAGGGAGTGAGTGAAGAAATAAGTTTCATAGATTAGATTAATGCACTCTTCCTTCACCACCACCACTGTTATCATACTCTTATGTCCAGTCTGCCCCAGGGGCAGTTAGATCTCCCCTTCTGAATAGAGCTCTTCCAGAATGTCTTCAGTCTTTAACTATGGGTCTCTTCCATTAAACTGTACAGAAACGAGCAGAACAACCAGTGAATTTTTAGTCTGAAGATCTAGACAATAACAATTTTGATACTGTTATTAGTACTAATAAGGATTCTATAAATGGGGAGAGGTGTCTGAGAACCCATTGTCCTGCTTGTTGGGTTGAGGCTATTGATATCCTTTGAAAAATAGATTTTGGAGTATTGACTTCAGGATAGATGGAGTTGAGAAGAAAGTAATTGACGGTCCATTAAGGTCCTAATTATACAAAGAAATTCAGTACTAGAGTACTAGGGATCCTTCAGCCCCACTCCTCCCCCAAGTTTAAAGCATCCTCTAAAGCATCTACCCCATTTTGATCATGGGAGTATCATGGGCTCGTGAAAGTATCATTCAGTATCACTCTTTTTTTTTTATCCTAACCATCCCATGCAATCTCACAACCCAAAGAGAATAAAGGATAAAACACAGATCTCTAGTGATGGAGATAAAGAAAATTGTATTGCTTTATAATACCAGTTCCCTTTACAACAATCCTATGTCTATGAGGAAGATGGATGGCACTTGGTTGCTTATGGTGGAGTTAGATGAATTGGACCAAATCATCATACTTATTATTTCTGTCCCTGGCTTTCTCAGTGTCATAGATCAAGTTAACCTAGGTCCAAGTGAATGGTTTGGGATCATCCACCTCACCAAAGTCACCTTCTCTATTCCTATGGCTGAGACAAGTCAGAAGCAATTTGCTTTCCTAGGAAAAAGTTCAGTATATTTTCATTGTCTTTCCCCAGGATTTCCCATATTGCCGCATTACATTGGGCATAATTTAAAAGAAATCTCCCTTCCTGATGGCATTTATGCATATATCACTGCTGATAATTTAAAGTTGATTAGGTCAAAGTTGATTTAAAGTTGATTGGTGACTGAGGTTTTGGATCAGATGGTAGCCATATAAAGAACAAAAGGTTGAAATATCCAGGGTCTAGCTCTCTCAGTCAATTTTGGAGAATTTCTGTGGGTTGCAAGAACCCACTGAAATCTTTCTAAGCTTCTAACATTTACTTCCCCATAATCTAAAGAGGAAACCTAGAGAGACTTATTGAACTCTTCAGGTTTTATAGAGAACCCACATCTTCAACCTGAATATTTGATCTTTACTATTTACCAAGTTTCTAGCTTCTTTCATAGAGGGCCCAGAAAAGGTTATAGCCCTGCTGATCTAGCAGCATTCCCCTTAGGATCTTCTAACCTTGCAAGGTCCTTATTTCTGGAGGTCATTATCCATAAATAGCAGATTGAGTGGAACTTTTTGGCACCAATTTGGGATGTGATCTGAATAAACAACTGTTAGGTTTCTGTGACCTCAAAAAAGTGGTGGGGAGAACCACCACTTTTGATTTGTTGGGCTTTTGAGTTTTTTGGCTTTGGTTTTGGTTTTTGCTTTGTTTTGTTTTGTTGTGACTTGCATAGGGTCAAATAGTCAATAAGTGACAAATATCTAAATCTATATTTGAATTAAGGTATGGGGTGAGTGCTCTACCTATACTCCTTTTTTTTTTTACACCCAGAGGTAAACATGGTAACCTAGGCTACCATTTACTTTGAAAAGATTCTAGTAGTTTCTTTTCTTCCCCCAATTCACCCATTTTGTTCTCTGTTTTTTTTCCTTATTCTGTTAACAGAATTTTATTTTTTTCCCATTACATGTGAAGATAGTTTTCAGCATTCATTTTTGTAAGATTTTTGAGTTCCATACATTTCCCTTCTTCCGTTCCCTTCCTACTCCCCAAGATAACAAGTAATCTGATATTATTTATATCACAGTTGCTCTGCCTTGGTCAAACTGTCACAAGGTCTGGAGCAGTTGCTGCTGAGGGGCACACCATCCAAGGCTTCTCAAGCCCACAAAGAAAAGTACCAGAGACTGAACCAAGCCAAAGAAGAAGCCCCTTGCTGAGACTGAGCAAAGAGGAGAAACCGAGGCTTTTAAATAAGCAAATAAGCAGCAGCTCTTAGAATTTGTCCTGGCAGATGCAGCATTAAAATGGAGAAGGAAATCCAAGAGTTGTTCATCTAATCTACCAGAAGGACTTCCAGAAGGTCAGGGAGGAAATCCCTAAAGACCTCTTGGCTTTTGTAGGTACCATCCTTCTTGAAATTCACAAAAAAGTGTCACATCATTGATAGGAAAAGTGAAATAAATTCAAATTCCATAGGTTGATGGATCAGTTGCCCTACTGTAGAATGTAAAGCTTTAGCCAAGCTGCAATTATGTTCTAGTGTTGAGACTAAATTATTTTTATATAGTATTCAATGTAATAATTAAACTTCATAGCAAGTAGAGAATTTAACTACATACAGAGTGAAATCCAGATTTAATATTCATTTTTTTTTGCAAGGCAGTGGGGTTAAGTGACTTGTCCAAGATCACACAACTAAGTAATTATTAAGTGTCTGACTTTAGATATGAATTCAGGTACTCCTGACTCCAGGGCCCGTGCTCTATCCACTTCACTACCTAGTTGCCCCCAAGATTTAATATTCTTAATTCTTATTCACCTGCTTTCCTAGGTGGTCTTAGTGCAGAAGAAAATTTCTTAAAGAAAGAGAATGGGGGCAGCTAGGTGGTATAGTAGATAAAGCACTGGCTCTGGAGTCAGGAGGACCTGAGTTCAAATCCGGTCTCAGACACTTAATAATTCCCTAGCTGTGTGGCCTTGGGCAAGCCACTTAACCTCCTTTGCCTTGCAAAAAAAAAAAATGCAGTTCATTGTAATGTTCTCAACATAAATGAAGCCTTGAGAATTAAAATAGCCCCAAGTAAATGGGGTTATCCTAAAGTTGCTGATATTTTTATTTAAGATCCTTTGAATTATCCTTGATGGAAGAGATATTGCTAATTAAACTCAGATGCTTAAGAATACTAAGTTACATTAATACATAGATAGTCACTTGAAAGTAAAGTCTGTTTAACATAAGTACTCTTGCAATTTTCCCTCTGGATCACACCCTTTTTTGTTTGTTGGATTGTTTTTTGCAAGGCAATGGGGTAAAGTGACTAGCCCAAGGTCACATTTGAACTCAGGTCCTCCTGATAACAGGGACAGTGTTCTATCCACTGCACCACCTAGTTGGCCTTGGATCACACTTTTTTTTTTTAGGTTTTTGCAGGGCAGATGGGGTTAAGTGTCTTGCCCAAGGCCACACAGCTAGGTAATTATTAAGTATTTGAGACTGGATTTGAACTCAGGTCCTCCTGACTCCCAGGCAGGTGCTTTATCCACTGCACCACCTAGCCGCCCCTGGATCACACATTTAAAAAAAAAAAAAGTAGTCCAGAATGAAGTCAACATGGCAGTGAAAGAATGCAGTGTAGCTGAGCTCCTTCTCACAAAATACTCCAGAAAGAACTAGAAAATTCCCCAGGCTAAAGCCTATTGGGGGGAATCTACTCAAAGTCATACCAAGTCCTTTGCCCAGCCCAGACGAGTATAGACAGGGAAATCTTTGGACACTGGAGGGATCTGGTCAGAAGCACTCTAATGCCCAGGAAAAAACAGGACACTTAAGAAAGAAGAGGTCTCAGATCTATGCTGAGATACCCTCTGTCCTAGACTAGGGCACTGTCAAAGAAAAGGTGCCAACTGGCAATTTTGTTGCCTATTCTTCATTCTTGGGTGGCAGATCCAGGTAGGGAAGCCTTGGGCAGAGTAAAGAGGAAGGAGGACAGCAGCAGGGGTGTGGCTCAACCTTCAGGAGCGAAGCAAAGTCTCACTTCTAACATGGAGCCCAACCTGCAGGGGAATAATCCCAGCAAGAATCCCAAACCAAAGGGAAGCTGCCCCTTAGAGCAAACATTTTCAGCTGGCTGATAAGAGGAGTCCAGTAGCAGAATACACTCTTGCTCAGACACAGATCAGAGGGGCAACAATCAGATTCTACCCTACTTAAGACCTGAAAGATTACAGGTCTCTAGGACTGTCCCTGATATCCTGATACAACACACTCCCCCCCCCCCAAAGCAGCAACCTGACCAGCCCAGATTTACCCTCCAAAAATACCACAGAACCTGAATCTAACATCAAGTCCAAGGAAGAGTGGGCAAACAAAAAAAGAACCTCATTTGATGAGCTAGTATGATTAACAGAGATGCTTGATACAGATACAAAAGAGAGTGACTCCAAAAAAAATCTAAAATCGTATCTCAGAGAAATGACTAAGCAAGAGTTTTAAAAAGTGGAGTTAAAAATATTTTTATAAATGAAATGAGCGTGCTTGATGAAAAAGCTGAAAAATAAATGAGAGCTAAGGAAGAAAATTGGAAAGGAAATTAACAGCTTGGCCCAAGAAACATAAAACCTTGCTCAAGCAGCAAAGCCCCTGAAAATTCAAATGGACCAAAGAGAAGCCAGTGACTACATGAGTCAATAAGAAATACTGTCAATAGTAAACAAAGTCAAAAGGCTTTTTAAAAAGGAAGAAAATGTGTTATAGCAATAACAACTGATCTGGAAAATAGATTAGAGGGAAAAATTTAAGACTCAATGGACTATCTGAATTCAATGACAAAAAAAAAAGCCTAGACATCTTGTTTCAAGAAATATTTAAAAAAATACCTAATCTCTTAGAACCACAAAACAAAGTGGAAATAGAGGAAATTCCCAAATCACCTCCTGAAAAAAACAAAACAAAACCAGAATGAAAACTCTCGAGAATATCACAGTCAAAATCCAGAGCTTCCAGATCATAGAATAAATATGGCAAGTAGCCAGGAAAAAAAGAATTATCAAGGCAAACGGGGTTATAAGTGGCTTGCCCAAGGCCACACAGCTAGGTAATTATTAAGTGTCTGAGACCAGATTTGAATCCATGTACTCCTGACTCCAGGGCCGGTACTTTATCCACTGTGCCACCTAGCCACCCCTTATTCTTGATAATCTTAAGCAAAGAATAGAAACAGAGATAAAGAAGAATACATGATGGGATGCGGGTAAAGGAAGATTAGGGACGATGAGGGTGCATTAGTAAACCTCTGTATATATAATGTTTGTCCTTTATTTTCGAAGTTGGCCATGACATCAGGGAAGCGATGTCATGACAAGCAAGTAAATTGAATTTGAGAGAGGGAGATGCTGTGCTAAGTCACCAGCCTCACTTTCTCCTGTAGAGCCATCTGGGTCCAGTGGCCAGATAGGAATCAGGATGACTGGAGATGGTCCTGGATGTGAGGCAATCAGGGTTAAGTGACTTACCCAGGGTCACACAACTAGTAAGTGACAAGAGTCTGAGGCTGGATTCAAACTCCCATCCTCCTGAATCCAAGGCCAGTGCTCTATCTACTGCCCTCTGTACATAGAAGGAAGAGAAGGTAGAGGGGAGCAACTGACCATCAGAAAAAGGAAGAATAAATACATATCCTGAATTAGAAATAGATTTCACCTAAGAGTGAAATAGGAGATAAAGGGGGAAATGGGATAATGGAATTTAGAAGAAGGATAGATTAAGGAAGGGATTGTTGTTGTTCAGTCATGTCCAGTTTTTCATGACCCCACTTGGGATTTTCTTGGCAAAGACCTTAGAATGGTTTATCATTTTCTTCTCCAGCTCATTTTACAAAAGATGAACTGAGGCAAACATGGTTAAGTGACTTGCCCAGGGTCACACACTTAGTGTCCGAGGCTGGATCTGAATTTAGGAAGATGAGTCTTTATAACTCCAGACCTGGAATTCCATCCACTGTACAATCTAGCAGCCTATTAAGGAAGGGATTAGCCCTAAGCAAAGCAAATTAGAAGGATGTACAAAAAATATGTAAAGTTCTTTTTGAGGTTCAAAGAATGGGAATCTGCTGGAGTGCTCATAAATTGAGGAATGGATAAACAAGTTATGGTATATAAAGAAATGTTTTTTAAAAGGCATCAAAGTCAATGTCTTTGATATCTAACTTCCAATTATTCAGGAAAATGTACACACACACACACACAGAAAGAGAGAGAGAGAGAGAGAGAGAGAGAGAAATAGTAGTTGCTTGCCATTTATGAGCCTTTATTGTTACCGGTAGCATAGGAAGCTGGTCCTCACCATCACCCTTTATCCAGACTTGTCTATTTAGGTTAGGTGATACAAGATGGTAACTCTCACAAGATAAGTAGAGGATTGGAGGTTTCTATTGCCAAATTGAAATGGCATTTTTAGGGGCAGCTAGGTAGCACAGTGGATAGAGCACCAGCCCTGGAGTCAGGAGTACCTGAGTTCAAATCCGGCCTCAGACACTTAATAATTACCTAGTTGTGTGGCCTTGGGCAAGCCACTTAACTCCATTGCCTTGCAAAAAAAAAAAAAACCAACCCCAAAAAACTAAAAAAAAGAAATGGCATTTTAGAGTCGTATGGGTAATATATAAGATGACAATAAAGTGGGTAGAACTAGAACATTTATACAATGACAACATTATAAAGAAAAACAATTTTGAAAAACTTAAGAATTCTAAAAAATACAATTACCAACAATGAATCTAGAGGATGCTGCCCAAATAGGTTCAGAGAGGGGAAGGACTAAGGTTATCCAACTCCTCACAGATTGGTGATGGGCTCAGAGTGCAAACTGAGACTTTTTTTAAACATGCCCAATGAGAAATTGTTTTACTTATCTATATATTTTATAATAGGGGTTTTGTTTTTCTGACTTTCTCAGGGTATGGAGGAGAGAGAAGTAGGAGGAAGTGAAAACTGATCTTTGAAAATGAAATAAAATATAATTATTAAAAAAAAATAAAGTTCATCACCTCACCCTAACCTCACCCTTTAATCCAACTATTTTATAACATGTTACTTGAGAAATTAACAGTCCCCAAAGTCTTTAGAAAATATATATTTGTAGGTACCTTAGGAGGAAAAATAGCAATTTCTCCAAGTTTTTCCTAACATTAAGTGATACATATTAGTCTATTTGCCTATTTTACCTCACAATACTGAATTTTGATATCTTATTCCATTTGCAAAGTAGTTTTGCTAGATGTCTCATCTATGTTGCAGCCTCATGAAGGCATGTGAGTATCTTTTGGACTGAGCACTGAAGCTGATAAAATATTTATTGAACTTCCACTCCATGTTCTCCATTGTTTTGGGTACAATGAGATAAGTACTAAGATTATAGGAAGGAAAAAAGAAGATACCAACCAGTCTTCAAAGAACTCTTAGACTACTCCTTTGCTGTGGTTAAGTTTTTTAATTGAAAGAGAAAGCACCAGGATATATTGAGGTTTTTGAATCAGAACCTCCTATTTCTTTTTTTTTAGGTTTTTTTTTTTTTTTCAAGGCAATGGGGTTAAGTGGCTTGCCCAAGGTCACACAGCTAGGTAATTATTAAGTGTTTGAGGCCAAATTTGAACTCAGGTCCTCCTGACTCCAGGGCTATCCACTGAGCCACCTAGCCGCCCCAAGAACCTCCTATTTCAGTATTGACATCTTTTACATGCCATGGGTATGCTAGCTATTGCATTAACTTCATCTTTACAAATCTCAGAACTTTCAGAATTGTCACTGGGGCATCTATTTAAACTTGAGACCCCAAAGTTTTACAAGATTTGATCACTTTAGATTTGCCCTTAAATATTCATTTTCCAGCCTCCTATTGGGACCTCATCTAGGTAACCCTTTCTAGCTCTGTGATTCCTCTGTCAGATTCTTAAATGCATTATGTTACAGTGATTTATAGATGTGTGCCCAGACTCCATTAAAGGAACCATGCTATAATTTTTCCAGTAGGATGGAAATATGTCCCAGGCCTTGGTTTTTGCTGAAATAGGGCAGTACTGGCCCCTACAAATGCCAGCATCTTTTCTGTAACTAAAAATATTAGTCTTTTTGCTAGGTTATTTCCCCTAAATATTAGACTTGTGAGAATTGTTTGAGCCAAAGATTGCATTGGCCCTATTCACATTTCTACTTATTGCCATTTTATAATGTTTAGTTCTCTCCATTTCACTTAAGAACATTTTTTTCTCAATACAACCCCCTCCACAGCATATCCTTTACCTTTTTAAAGATACTATATTTTCATACCCTTTCTTTCCTCCTTTAAAAAAAAAAAGAAATTTTTTTAAAAGGCATCACAGTCAATGTCTTTGAGATCTTCTGACTACCATAATTCAGGAAAATGTACACACACACACACACACTCACTCATGAATAGAAGTTGCTAGCCTGTTATGAGCCTTCATTGTTACTAGTAGCATAGGAAGCAGGTTCGTACTATCACCATGTTGTCTATTTTGGGTTAGGTGATACAAGATGGTTACTCTCACAAGATACAAAGAGTATTGGATATTTCTATTGCTAAATCAAAATGATACTTTGGCAATCACATAGGAACAGATAACAGTAAAGAGAGCAGATATAGAATATTTACACAATGACATCATAAAGAAAAACAATCTTGAAAGACTTAAGAATTCTGAAAAATACAATGACCAACAATGAATCCAGAAGATGAAACAAGCTACCTACATAGTTTCAGAGAGGGGGTGGACTGCAGAAGGAGATATAGTCTTTTCAGAAATGACCAGTTAGAGAAATTTATTTGCTTGATTATGTATATTTCTAAAAATGACTTTGTTTCCTTCCTTTCTTCTTTCATTGCCTCCTTCCCTCCTTCCTTCTACCTGTCTTTTCCTTCCTTTCTTCCTTTTTTCTTTCTGATTTGGAGTCTGGCATAAAAATGTGAGGGCAGGTTAGAGCACTGAATGAGTGAATGACTGATCTATTTGCCAACGTTTTTTCAATTGTAAAAAGTTGGAGAAGAAAATAGCTAAGTACTGCCCCTAACACCCCAAATAAGATCACAAAAAGTTGGATATGACTTAAAATGACTGAACAACAACAACTTCGAGAGTGAGGAGAGATAGGAATAAAGAACAGAAACAAAAAGGGGAAAAAAATAAATGTATAAAGGAATAGAGGGAAGGCCAAAGGGAATCACAAATGGGAAAATTTTGAAATTGCATGTTGAATTATTATATATTAAAATAAAGCAAAGTGTCTTTTTTTAAAAAAATGTATTTAAGGCAATGGAATTAAATGACTTGCCCAAGGTCATGCAGTTAGGCAATCATTAAGTGTCTGAATTCACATTTGAACTCAGTTCTTCCTGACTCCAGGGCTGGTGCTCTATCCATTGAGCCACTTAGTTGCCCCGACCCACAGTTTCACATGTAACCTTATCTTTTCTTCTATTTTGAAAATGAAACTTCCCATTTTGACTTGATATTTGCTAAGTTTAAAATTTCTTTAAAACAAGAAAGAAAAAAGAGAGATACATGATAAGAGTCTATTCAGATTCATGTAACTAGACTCCTCAATAAACTCTGTGTTCAATCATTTTCCAGTCATGTCTTATTCTTCATTTGGGGTTTTCTTGGCAATACACTCTGTGGTTTGCCATTTCCTTCTCTAATCATTTTACACTTGAGGAAACTGAGGCAAACAGAATTAAATCATTTGCTTGAGGTCACACACTTAGTATGTGTCTGAGGCCAGGTTTGAACTCAGAAAGTTGAGTCTTCCTAATTGAACCTGATACTCTATTTACTGTACCTCCATTGTGCTTCTGTTGGTCCCTATTACATTTAGGATTTAAAATTTTTCCTATTTGGCTTAATTTTACTTATAACCCTTCATGTAATCTTCAGCTGAGCCAATGTCCTCACATAGGGTACCCTCATCTCAACTATCTCTTTGCCTTTATCCTGATTGTCCTCATGCTTGGGATGCCCTCCTTCCTCACATCTGTCTCATAGTAGCCACAGCTTCCTTCAAGGACCAACTCAAGCTCCAACTTCTACAGGAAGTTAGTAGCACCCCAGCCCATCCTCATCTTTCTATTTTGTATCCACTTCTCTATATACCTGTCTCCCCTCACTAGACTAAATTTCCATAGGAATTCTCCCTTTCATTTGACTCTGAGTTGTACAATTGGTCTTCAGAGTGGCATACACTCTTGACCAACCATTCCTTATTTTATCACTCTCTTCATATTGATAAATTTTCTGCTATATTGTTAGCATTCGAATACAGATAGCTATGCATGGACACAGCTCACATACCACCAGCAGATGGCAGAGCTGGATCTCAAGTTTTAGAGAATGATTTCAAAGGATGTCTCTGTGGGTATTCTGGTAGATCCACCTCCCTTCCAGTGATGCCAGATCATAAGATAGTATTTAGTGGGGTGGAAAGGAAGGCTTTCTAATATGTCCTTTGGAATTTTTAAATTAACTACCTTGTAAAAACATTTGTGCCATTTCTTCAAATGTAGAAGTTAAATTTGTAATTTCTAGAGTCATCAGTCACCAGGATTTCTTTTGTTTTGTGCAAAGTATAGCATTAAAACAGATGGCAGTTTCACTTCTCCCTCAGAAATAATAATCATCCTAAAGCTATAAAAATGGAAAAACATATTCAGCAGTCTCACTCCACTAAATCCCATCTATAATACTTTTTCTTCTAATAATAAGTACTCTCTCTCTCTCTCTCTATACACACACACACACACAAACACACACACACAAGACACTATGCTAGCCCCTAGAGATACAAATATAAAAAGAGTCCCTGCCCTCAAAAAGTTTACATGCTCACTGGAGGAATTAAAAAAAAAGATAATAAATATTATATACAAAATTTGTTGCTGTTGTTCAGTTTCATGTGTGACTCTTCATGACCCTATTTGAGATTATTTTGGCAAAAATATCAGAGTGGTTTGCCCTTTTTTCCTCCATCTCATTTTATAGATGAGAAACTTGAGGCAAACTGTGTTAAATGACTTGCCCAGAGTCTCACAGCTAGTAAGTATCTGAGGCTAAATTCAAACTCAGATCTTCCTTACTGCTCATATACAAAGTAGGTTCACCTTATTTTGCAGTAAATATAAAGTATATTCAAGATAGGAAGGCAGTGTGGTACAATGGTAAGAGAGCCAATCTCAAAGTCAAGAAGACATAGATTTGAGTCTTGTTTCTGACACACACCAGCTGGACAAATGACCCTGGACAAGTCACTTAACAATACCCTGGGGAGGGGTGGGAGGAGGGAAGTAAGATTTGGGGGAAAAATTGTAAAACTCAAAATAAATAAAATCTTTAATTAAAAAAAAACAGGGGCGGCTAGGTGGCACAGTGGATAAAGCACCGGCCCTGGAGTCAGGAGTACCTGAGTTCAAATCCAGCCTCAGACACTTAATAATTACCTAGCTGTGTAGCCTTGGGCAAGCCACTTGACCCCACTGCCTTGCAAAAAGAAAATCTAAAAAACAAAACAAAACAAAACAGTGCCCTAGCCAGTTCTTGAAGACTATAAATTATAAGGCAGGTACAAATCTGCATTGATGGATAAAATTTTCCCTATACCAGTGAAATCACTTGTCTCTTCCCCATGTCCAAGGTGTCTCAAAAATCTCAGTGCATTTTAAACCTTAATAGTTTTAATAACATAAAACTGTGATGAATTTGAGATATCCTATATGTATTTCTATGTGCATTGCATGTATTCATGTATATATAGTATGTTCACATATACATAAATAATATACCCACAAATGTGTTCATGTACATACATACATACATATACAAGGGTGTGCTAGAGACAGTGCTTACCCTTATCCAGAGTTATTGTTAAATTTTCACTTTGAGAATTCACATCTTCAAAATCAGCAATCAGATCAGAGTTTCACCTGTTGTTTGATTAGACCCCTTTTGGGTTTTTTTTTTTGCTTGTTTTTTGGGGGAGTTTTTTTTGGCAAAGAGACTGGAATGATTTGCCATTTCCTTCTCCAGCTCATTTTACAGATGAGAAAACTACAGCCAACAGGGTTAAGTGGCTTCCCCAGGGTCAAACAACTAGTATCTGAGGCCAGGCCAGATTTGAAATCAGGAGAAGTCTCTTTGATTTAAGGCCAGTTCTCCATCCATTGCTTCACTTTAAAAAATGATGGTGAGGGGGCAGCTAGGTAACAGCTAATGGTATTGTGTATAGCACACTGGCCCTGAATTCAGGAGGAACATTGGTTCAAACCTGGCCTCAGATACTTACAAACTACATGATTCTGGGCAAGTTGCTTAACCTGATAATCTCAATAAAAAAAAAAGTGATGGTAAAAATTGTTAATAATACAAATTAAACTTAAAGTATCCTGCACAATTTTTATAAAGTCAGTTAAATATCAGATCATACACATGTATGTGTGCACACATGTCCATGCATACACATGTGCATCTATATGCATGTTCATGGACATGCATACATTTACATTATATTTACAAGATCATTTTAAGAGGGCAGGCATAATATAAGACAGAGCAGATATGGAGAGGGCACAATACATTCTTGGGAATGTAGTCAAATAAGATTTTGAGAGGATTAAAATGCCTAAAGATCATAGCTGCACATCTTCTGAATACTTAAAAGGTAGAACAATCTGTATCTATATGCAGTATAAAATGCTCTAGACATTGCTGGAAGACCTATCATTGGATCAGGTTCCAGCTCCTTTGACCTTGAGCATCTTATTTCCCCTCCCTGGGCCTCTGTTTCCTCCACTGTAAAATAAGGGAGAGCAGGACTAAATGATCTCTAAGGTCATTCCTAACACTAATATTCAGGGAAATAAGCATTATCCCTTCAAAGCAGTCACCATGGGAGGTTATGCAAACATTTCAAAGATGCCGCTACTGATCAAAACAGTTTTTGAACTCTCTTTGGAATTGCCTGCAGCCCTTGGAAGTCACGGGAGAAACTGCCTTATTACTTAATAGGCACACCTTAGGGGTTTTTTCCTTCTCTTTATTTCAGAAATGTTATAAGTAGCTTAATCCTTAACTTTATTTACCAGATTTCTTCAGAATTACTTTTGGCTGTTTTTAAAAATCAAATTCACCTACAAAGAATGAAGATTTACCACACTGAGCTGAAGGCAATACCAAAAGAGGAGTGCTAAACATATTTTAAGTAATAGCAGCATCCTTGGAATAATTGTAGATACAAGGGTGTGGAGCAAAGCACATTTTTCAGACTTTCCTTTTCAGGCATTTAATGGCTAACCGAAGTCACCTATTTGCAAATCATAAAATGTCTGAAATGAGGAGTGGTCCCTTCACCATTTGTCAGAGAAATGTGAAAAATATATACATATACATACATATATACATATATATATATCTTTACTCCTCTAAGAGGTCTTAGGAACTTCTTCAGTTTATTTGGCAGAATTTTAAGACCAATGGTCTTTGACTGGGGAAAAGATTATTTGTGGCCCCCTTCAAAAAGCATACAACAGGGGGCGGCTAGGTGGCACAATGGATAGAGCACCGGCCCTGGAATCAAGAGTACCTGAGTTCAAATCCAGCCTCAGACACTTAATATAATTACCTAGCTG
Source organism: Macrotis lagotis (assembly GCF_037893015.1). NCBI lineage: Eukaryota > Metazoa > Chordata > Mammalia > Peramelemorphia > Peramelidae > Macrotis > Macrotis lagotis. The sequence continues at coordinate 572,192,145 of NC_133658.1, forward strand.
TGTGACCTTGGGCAAGCTACTTAACCCCATTTGCCTTGCAAAAACCTAAGTTAGGAGAGTCAACTGTACTTGAGTAGTCTCAGAGATCCCAGGAAAGATGCCCAACGCAACCAGCATAAGAACACCACAAGAAGAAAAAAGACTCTAGGACCTGTTGTGCTGGTGGTAATAGTTGCCTTGGCTATTTATATATGTCCACTCTCCATGGTGTCTCTTTGCAGGTGACTCAACCCAAGATTTATGAACAGAATATATAATTTCAATAAATACCTTTGCTTTGAGCTAATTGTATAAACTGACTGACTGTTACAGATGAATCCCCCTCCCGATTGGTGCTCACAAGTAGCGTTTGTCCTTCATTTTTGAAGAAGACCCAATACATCAGCTGACAAGCACATGAATTGGATTTGAGTGAGGGGCTGGGCTAAGTCACCAGACTCACTCTCTGCTTCAGAGACATCAGGGTCCAGTGGTCAGATAGGAATCCAGATGACAAGAGATGGCCCTGAAAGAGAGGCAAATGGGGTTAAGTGACTTGCTCAAGGTCACATAGCTAGTAAGAGTCAAGTGTCTGAGCCTGGATTCATACTCCTGTCCTCCTGACTCTAAGCCCAATGCTCTAGCCACTGTGCCACCTAGCTGTCCTAGTTTTAAGGATGCTGACCTTGAGAGTTTGAGGTGAGGAGTAATTCCAAAGGGAGCCTTATTTATTTATTTTTTTTAGGTTGTTTTTGTTTTTTGCAAGGCAAATGGGGTTAAGTGGCTTGCCCAGGGCCACACAGCTAGATAATTATTAAGTGTCTGAGGCTGGATTTGAACTCAGGTACTCCTGACTCCAGGGCCGGTGCTCTATCCACTGCACCACCTAGCCGCCCCCAGGGAGCTTTATTTATTGCCTTTCAGCATGATACACTGAAGGAGATTAGTTTTCACTGCAATATATCTGGTCCCTTAAAAATCATTTTCCCTAAAATGTGGGAAATCTTACATGAATTGATGGAAAGCAAAGTAAGCAGAACCAAGAGAACAATTTACACAATAATGTAAAGGAAAACAGCCCTGAAGAATAACAGTCTTATAAATACAATGCTCAATCTTGATTCCAGAGGATCACTTGTGAAATATAACTCTTCTTAGAAGAGATATATAGAAGAAGGCATATTGTGATCAATAGACATGAACATGAATATTGCCAATGCATTGGTTTGTTTTTCTTAGTTATATTTCACTGTTTCAAAAAAAGTTTCTTTATGTGTGGGATGTCAGTCAAAAATATTTATTATTATTTTATATAATATAAATTATAAATATATATATACACATTATTATGTAAGATAGTATATCCCAAACCCTTTGTTAAGTATTGAGAATACAAAGAATCAAAAGACAGTGCCTGCCCTCAAGGAGCTTATAATCTAATGGGGAAGACAGCAATCACACCAAAATGTACAAACGAAAAAATATCAGACAAAAAGAAAATAATTAAGGAAGGAAAAGCACTAGAATCAGGGCCAGCAGGGAAGGAGATTGGAAAAAGACAGAGATGCAAGAAAACATTCAGTGAAACTTCTTTGTTAAAGATCTAAAACAAGTAATTACTTCAGTCATAGAAGCTTTAGCTAGTCAAGGAGTTTTTAGACCCTTTTGTCTCCTGGATCCCCTGACAGTTTGGTGGAGTCTATGGAACCCTTTTCAAAACAATGTTTTTAAATATATAAAATAAAATCCCAACTATTACAAAGGAAATTAGTTAGACTGAAATAAAAACAATTGAGTTTGGGGCGGCTAGGTGGTATAGTGGATAGAGCACCGACCCTGGAATCAGGAGGAACTGAGTTCAAATAAGACCTTGGACACTTAACAATTATCTAGCTGTGTGACCTTGGGTAAGTCATTTAGCCTCATTGCCTTGCAAAAACAAACAAAAAAAAGAACTTGAGTTTGTTTGTTGTTTTTTCCTATCCAAGTCCACGGATCCTCTGAAATTTATCCAATATTCCAAGATTAAGAAAGGATAACTGATGAATAAACAGATGAAAATGCTCTAGGATAAGTTGGAGGAAATCAGCAAATTTTGTTTAGCTAGAATAATAGGATCATATATTTAGAGCTGAAAGGAACCTCAGAGGTTATGTACTCCAATTCCTTCATTTTATAAATGAGGAAACTGAGACTGAGAGAGGTTAAGAACCTTGAATAAAGTTCTACAGGGAATAAATAATCTTTAGGATGGGGATACAGGTCTCCTGTCCCCAAATCCAGCCCTCTTTCCACTGCACCATTCTGTCTCTGGTATGGTGTGATTATCCAGAGATCAGAAAATACTGCAAAAAAGTCTCAGCCACTGAATTTCAAGATATGAGATGGGGTCATTTGCCACAGAATAAAACACAGCCAGTGATTGAAGGCTAGCTATTCAAATGAAAAATCTGGGATAGTCTAAAGATTCCAATACTCTTTCTTTAAAAATAAATAAATAAGATCAAGGCACTATTTCTATATGAGAAACTGGAGAAGTAGCAAAGAAATTATATACATATATATATGTGTACATATATATATGTATATATAGTCAAAAACAAGCATAATAAAGGGTGAAGAAATGGGCACTGGAAAAAACCCACTCCATCACAGCCAGGGTTAGGAGAAAGACGCTCACTCTTACTGCATGCCTTTTCCCTCTTATCTAAAAATAGCATTCCCAAATATGGCAACAGGTAGATGATTTCCATGCCAAATACTTCTCCAATTAGAGGAAAAACTTCTCTGGCTCTAATAGTAGCTCTAGCTCTAATACCAGTTTTCTTCTTTAAAATGAATTGGTGGGGGCAGCTAGGTGGCACAGTGGATAGAGCACAGACCCTGGGGTCAGGAGTACCTGAGTTCAAATCTTACCTGAGACACTTAATAATTACCTAGCTGTGTAGACTTAGGCAAGCCACTTGACCCCATTGCCTTGCCAAAAAATAAAAAGAAAATGCATTGGTGACCAAAAAATTATTTTGCAAATAAATGCATAAAAGTCACCCATTAAATAGGACAAAAGTCCTCTATTCTTCTCCAATCATCCCAGAGTAACAGGAGCATGTTCTAGTCTCAATCAAAACTACCAACATTATTTGAGTTTTCATAAGAACCTATTATTGCTGAGTCAGTCACAAGGACCAATACTTAATGCTGCAGGGCTATGTGTGGGAATAGGTGGATAGAAATAATAATAGCAGTTCACATTTGTATGATTCTTCAAAGTTTGCAAAATGCATTACATAAATTATCTCATTTGATCCTTATAATAACTCTATGAGGTAAGTGCTGTCTACAGATCCATTCTACCAATGAGGAAACTGAGGCTAGGAGTAGTTAAGAGACTTTCCCCAAGGTCACACAGCTGTTTTTAAATAATGGAACCAAATTATTAAGTATAAATCAAGGACAATTTACCCAGGTGCCAAAATACTCTTCTTAATATTATCAGAGGTCTGATCATTGCCATTTCTGTGCGCAAAAACATTCAGTGATTACCTATTCCTTATAAGATAAAATAGGAATTACAAAGCCTGAAATTCTAAGCCCTTCACAACCTGGGTCCATCTTGCTTTTACCATCTTATTTCAGATCTTATACCTTCCAACTAAACTAGATTAGTAGCTATTCAACAATCTGGACCTGTATCTCCCCATATTCAGGAAAGATCAATTCCTTCCCTTGACTAGAATATATTCTTCATCATTGATACCTGGTGAAATCTTTCATGATTTAGCTCATTTGCCACCATCTCTGTGAAGTTTCACTTATGAGTTTTGTTTTCCCTTCTTCCTCCTTTATCCTCCCTCCTCCCTCTGCCTCCATAGCTGACCCTATTCTCTGTCTCCTCAAGAGCATTTTGTCTGGATCTCTCTTTTATCCTCATTAAATTCTATTTAGTATTCTATTTATTTCTACAGCACCTATGATACCCTTCTGTCACACATGAGGTCTCTAATATAGCTGCCCTAACATACAACATACAATGTGAATCCCCTTCAATTCAAGACCATTGCTACTGAATCACCACTGATGATCATACTTTTTTCTCTAGTTAGCCAGAAAATACATATAATTCAGCATAAAGGGATTTAGATGAAATAGTATAGTAATAAAAATCAATCAGTAAACATTTATAGGCCAGATCCTGGACTGAGTGTCTGGGATATAACAAGAGGCGAAAGACAGGATCTTAGGGGCAGCTAGGTGGCACAGTGGATAGAGCACTGGCCCTGGAGTCAGGAGTACCTGAGTTCAAATTCGACCTCAGACACTTATTTACCTAGCTGTGTGGCCTTGGGCAAGCCACTTAACCCCATTTGCCTTGCAAAAAAATCTAAAAAAAAAAAAGACAGGATCTTATAATCTACTGGAGAAGATAGGCAAATTAATATCTATAAACAAATAGAATAAATAAGTAGAAAGAATAGAATAAATAAGTCAGAAAGATGAAAGGAAAGTCACGGAAATTAAGAGGGATTAGGAAAAGTTACCACAAAATATTTCCCTCATAAACCTGGGGTATATTCTCCTATAAATATATGCATTACATAATAAATATAATTAATAAGCATTGCATATGAAGGACATACATTTAAGGAATACATGTGACCTGAGCACATGAATAGAGGGGCCACTCAGACCCTACCACAGGGTGTAAGGATGTCTCAGATCCATATCATCATGTGTTTGATGGTTTCTGCTGATTTTGTGGTGACTTCTGGTCATCAATCATTCAATAAATATTCATTAGTTTTTATTATTATAGCAGGTTATTATGAGAAGTTTTTCTCTAATTGGAGAAAGGAGGTAAGGAAATGATCCACATGTTGCCGTTTTGGGGATACTATTTTTAAATATACAATGAGAATAAAAGGCATTCTCCAAACTCTGACTGTGATGGGGCTTGCTTTTCTTCAGTGCCCGTATAATAAATATCTCTTATTATTATTATTATATATTAACAAGTATTTATTATTTATTATGCTTGTTCTGTGCCAGGCACTTGCTTAGCTCACAATCTAATTAGGAAGATAAAATATAAACTAATGTATAAATGTAAAAGCTATACACAGGATAAATAAGAAATAATTAATATGAAAAGGCACTAGAATTAAGAGGAATTGGGGAAGGCTTTCAGTAAAAGAGGGATTTTATTTGGGACTTAAAAAAAGATAGGAAAGTCATTTGGTGGAGTTGAGGAGGAAGAGCATTGCAACCATTGGGTACCACTAGAGAACATTTCCAGGGATAAGAGATGGAATGTCTTGTTCATGGAACAAGGAAGTCTTGTTGTAAAGGGGGGAGGTAATATATAAGAAGACTGAAAAGGTAGGAACAATTTAGGATAAGAAAGATTTTGATTGCTAAACAGAGAATTTATATATATATATATATATATATATATATATATATATATATATATATATATATATATATATATATATTTGATCCTGGAGGTACTAGTTAACCACTGGAGTCTATTAGGGGAATAGCTTGATCAGACTTACTCTTTAGGAGAACTTTGGCAGTTCAATGGATAGAGCAGAGTGAGTCAAGAGTTGAGGCAGATGAACTCACTAGCAGGCTATTTATAACAAAATGAAAAGAGCCTGTACCAAAGTGGTGGCAGTGTCAGAGGAGAGAAGGACATCAGAGGTCAATGGAGTGGTTGGGAAAGGATTAGATAGAATTGAGAATTATCAACATAAGGCTGGGAATTAAATTCAGTGGGAGCTGATGAGATCACCAAGTGAAATAGTGTAGAAGGAGAAAAAGGTCAGGACAGACCCTTGTGAGACATCCATAGTTAGATGGAGTGATCTGCATGAGAATCCAGAAAAGAAGACTTTTGCAAAGTAGGGGGAAAAACCAGGAGAGAGTATTGCCCTAAAAACCTAGAGAGAAGAGAGCATCAAGGAGGAAAGAGTGATCAGCAATGTCAAAGGCTCCAGAGAGGTCAAGGAGAATAAAGATTGAGAAAAGTTGTCTGACACCTAAAAGGTCTCTCTGGAGAGAGCAGTTTTGGTGGAATAATGAAGCTAGAAGCCAAATTATAAGGGGTTAAGAAGTGAGAAAGAAAATGGCAGCTCTTGTGGATGGGCTTTTCAAGGAGTTTGGCACAAAAGGCATAAAAGATATAGGGTGATTATTAATGGGGATGGAAGGATTAAGTAAGAGGAAGGGGACATGGACATGTTTGTAGGCACTAATGAAAGAAACAGTAGAAAGGGAGAGATTGAAAATAAGTGAATGGGGAGAACAGAGGAGGCAATCTGTTGGAGGAGATGGGCTGGAATGAGATTGCTTGAGAAGAGTAAGGGGGTTAGTCTTGGTAAGGAGGAAGGCCACCTCATCTGCCCCTAAAATGGGGCAGAAGGCATATGTATGATATGAGATGGGGAAGAGAAAAAGAGGAAACAGCAAATGGGCTCAATTTTTTTCAGTAAAATATGAGGCAAGGTTCTCAGGTGAGAAGGTGGGGAGGGAATCCCTGGGAAGTTTGAAGAGGGATTAAAATGTTTAGAAAAGCTGTTCTGAAGAGTGGGATTGTGAATTGATGAGAGGCATAAATGATTTGTGAATTGATAAGGCAGCTGCCTAGCCCCTGTCAAGGTTGAAGAACAAATTTTGTGTGTGTTGTTAGAATGGTTGTATATTTTTCTTCACCTTTGTTCAGAAGCACATGAATAGAAGTAAAAGAAGTGAAAGCAGAGACTAAGGCCTATGGGCTGGTGAGGCACAAATGGCCAAATGATAAGAGAGCTAGGGACTCAAGAGAGGAGGATAATATAGAGTTGAATTACCAAGGAATCAAGTTAAGGAAAAGGGGTGAGAGTGGTTAGCACAGGGGAGATGAACTAGGAGGGAATGAAAGGGGTCAAAGGATTGAAGGTCATCATATGGATTAAGTTTTATAAGGAAAACCAATAGATTGTGATCAGAGAAGGAGATTTTGGGATTCTTGAATGTGGAGACAGTACATTTACAGTCTGATAATCTTTGTATGTAGTGCAGTGCGGTGGAGAAGTAATTGAGAAGTAAGTAGTTGAGTAACTGGGTGGTTACAGTATTTGAGAGAGAGTTCATATATGTGTGTGTGTGTGTGTGTGTGTGTGTGTGTGTGTGTGTGTGTGTTTAAGTTAATATATGTGTATGTTGAAGTTCCCTATGAGGGCAGGAACTAAGGAGGAGAGAAAAAATTATGAGCCATGAACCAAATTTGTTGAGAAAAGGAGAGATGGGGGTGATCCTGGGTTACCAGGATTTTGATTGGGTAATAGATATGAAAAACATGAACATCAAAGGAGGAGAGGTTCCTGAGTGACAGTGAACTTAGGGAAGAAGGAGTATTCTAAGTCCCTTATCTCTACTAGGAGCTGAGAGGAAGATATGAAGGTGCAGCCATATATATAGAAGGAACAAGAAAAGAAAGGGTTTAGGATGAAGGGAAGTTAGTTAGCTACGTTACAAACATTCCAGAGGGCACAGTGGAATAGCTGACTAGTGTGTGTGTGAATCTTTGGGGTTGGATAGTTGAAAGGGATAGGAAATGGGGGAGGATGACCCATAGAGGTTCTGAAGCAGCAGGATATGAGGGGTATGAGCAAATGAGACAATGTCCATAGAGTGGAGAGTGCCACTCTTCCCAAAGGTGAGTGGAGATACTGCTGGAGGCAATACAGTCAGATGGTCAGGGTCTCCCACTATTCCTTTTCCCCTCTGAATGATGGAGATTATGCAGGAAAGGGCATAGCAGGAAATGGACATTGAACCTGTGTAGCAGGATAAATATATCCTATTTCCTACTAACTTGACTCTTCCTCTTCCCTCAAAGGACAGATAGAGCAAGAGGTGGAAGGACTGAGGTCAAAGGGAAATTTGATCCTCTGCACTGGAGGTTCTTCTCATTCTAGTTAGAAGATTGGGCTGGTAGCAGGGGGTGGAAGTTGTCTTGTTGGCACAAGGAAATTGTTGAGTCAATTGGAAGATGCCCAGCCCCTGCCATCTCCCCTCAGGGACATGCTGCACCCAGCAGGAGATGGAAGATTCAAGATTCTCAAGCAGGGTGAGGAACTGGATTCTTTTCTTTCAGGAATGTGGTCTCAGCTGTGTATTGCTCCACTCATGTTGACTTCTGGGTTCATAGATTCTGCCACTACTAGCTTCTGGGCTTTACCTCTTCAAGGCCACTTGCTGCTACCTCAACTCCAGTCCAGTAGTATAGAGAAGCTAGAACTTTTTAGGGATAAGGGCAGGCAGATAGCTATTTAATCAAGCTACCACACCCAGCAGGAAGGCAGGAAGCCTGACGCCTTCTTTGTAAAGGTGGGAGACAATGAGTGCAAAATATTACATATACTGTCAAACACAATTGATGTGTTAGTTGCTTTTGGTGAATTGCCTTTTTTTGTTTCCTAGTCTAAAAAAGAAATTTTTACAATTTATTTCATTAAATAAAATTACAATTAAAAAGTTTTTGAGTTCCAAACTCTCTCTCTCTCTGTCTCTCTGTCTCTCTGTCTCTCTCTCTCTCTCTCTCTCTCTCTCTTTGAGAGGGCAAGCAATTTAATATCATTTATAAATGTGAAGGGGCAGCTAGGTAGTGCAGTGGATAGAGCATTGGCTCTGGAGTCAGGAGGACCTGAGTTCAAATCCAGATTCAGACACTTAATGATTGCCTAGCTGTTTGACCTTGGGCGAGTCACTTAATCCCATTGCCATAAATAAATTTTTTTAAAATTATAAATGTGAAATCATGTAAAATATATTAGTATGTAACAAAAGAAATCAGACAAAAAAAACAAAAAAATAAAAAGTGTGCTTCAATCTGCATTCAGAGTTCATCAGTTCTCTAGAGGTGGGTAGCATTTTTCATTATGGGTCCTTGGATTACTGTCTGGATAAGAATAGATAAGTCTTTCCCAAATGATCATCCTTAACACTATTGCTATTGCTGTGTAAAATGTTCTCCTTGTTCTGCTCACTTCATTTTTCAGTTCTTATAAGTCTTCCCAGGATTTTCTGAAACCATCTTGCTCATCATTTCTTATAGCACAATAATATTCCCTCACAATCATACACCACATCTTGTTCAGCCATACCCCAATGTTATCACCTCAATTCTTTGCCATCATAAAAAAACAGATGTAGCATACAAATTAATTTGAGCCAAAATCAAAGGTAAGCTAAGAAAGCAAGATCATTGTTCTTTATCCTCTTCACTGACATTTCTGCTTTTTCATTAGGCAAATCTACTAGTAGGAAAATACTATCCTGGTGCTATATTTGGTGAGTCTTTGATATTTCCACACATATTCAAATTGTATGCTTTCTAGGAGAAAATGAATTCCTAAACTAAAAGGACTAGTTAGTTAGCTAGTTAGTTAGCTATGTTACAAGCATTCCAGAGGGCACAGTAGAATAGCTGACTTGTGTGTGTATGAATCTTTGGGGTTGGATAGTTGAAAGGGATTGGAAATGGGAGAGGATGATCTATAGAGGTTCTGAAGCAGCAGGATATGAGGGGTATGTATGTCTCCTAGAAAGCATAAAAGGACTATGTCATTTTTGAATCTTTATATCTTCAGTGCTAGCATAATTTCTGATTTTTTCCTAGATGTGTGATTTTATCAATATTATAAACATTCATTCAGCAGCTATTCTTCAGTTTGTAGTCTGAGAAATTTGCCTGGGACACTGAAAGTTTAAGTGATTTTTCCAGAATACGACTTCTGATCACAGCATAGGTCAGATGCAGGATTTGAATTCAAGTCTTCCTGACTCAGAGTGCTTTTCTCCATATACATAATATAGTAGTCACTTAATAAATTTTTGTGGAAAAAAGTTTGTGTAGACATCCAAAGCTATTCCAGTTTTTGAAATTCTGCTAAGTACCTAAAATTGGCACAATTTTTGTAACTGCTTGAATTTTTGTCCCTTATTTTGATTACTTTTTTGACTAATGTTTTCAGGGACTAAGAACATATGGGAATCAAATTTACTCACACTGAACAATAGCAAAAGCACAGTTCTCAATGAATAGAACATTTGATTTTTGTGACCAGTTAGGAACAGATATCATTCCAGTGGATGCACAGTGCCAAAATAATAATAAAATTCAAAGACTGGAAAGCAGTCTGGCAGAAATTAGGTTTAGACTAATACCTTATATCATATTCCACAATACATTCTAAATAGATTTATCACTTTAATATTAAAGAAAATAGGCTCGGTGGGCTGCCAAGTAGCACACTGGATAGAGCACCAGCCCTGGAATCAGGAGGACCTGAGTTCAAATCCAACCTCAGGTATTTAATAATTACCTATCTGTGTGATCCTGAGTAAGTCATAACCCCATTGCCCTGCAAAAAAGAAAAAAGAAAACACCATAAAAAATCAGAAGGTATATTTTTATATAAGAGATATATTTTTAACCAAATAAGAGATTAAGGCAATTACAAAAGATAAAATAGTAAATTTTAATTATTTGAAACAGAAAAGCTTCTGCAAAGATAACATAAATACATCTAGAATAAGAAAATGGTCAAAAAAAATTTACCTGATGAAAGTTTGTTTTAATAGATATATAAACAAAGGCTAATAACCATTCCCCCAATGGATAAGTAGTCAGAGGTTTTAAACAAAAAAGTCTCAAAGTAAGAATTGCAAAGTATTTATAACCAAATGAAATAAAATTCAAAATCTTAATAAAAAAAAGAAGTGAAAATCAAAACAACCCCGAGGTTTCACCTCAAATCCTATAAATTGTCAATGATAACAAAAAAAGCAACAGTCAATGTTGATGGAGATATAGGATGATAAGCACATTGATACCTTGTTGGTGGAGCTGTGAAATGATGTAACCATTTTGGAAAGCAATGTAGACTACTTCAAAAAAAATGACTAAAATGTCCACATCCTTTATACTAGAAAACTTGTTATTGGACTTGTACCCATGGAAGACATTGATAAGAAGAAAGTCTCTATATATGCCAAAATATTTATAGCAACACTTTTTTTGTGATAGAACAGGAAGGAAGGAAACAAGGAAGTAAAGAAGGAAGAAGATATCTATCAATTAGAAAAAGGTTAAACAAATTGTGATATATAAATTTAGTAGTATGTTACTGTGCTGTAAGAAAGCCAGAGAAACATGGAAAGATCTACATATACTGATGCAGAACAAAGTAAGCAGAACCTAGAAAACACAACTACAATAATATAAATAGAAAGGACAACCATGCAAAAAAACTTCAAAATTGAATGTATTAAAATTATAAAAAATTAAGCATGATTCTAATGAAGAGATATGAGTGACACCCTCAAATTACCTCTTTGTGGAAATTGTACACTGTACATATTTTCAGACTTGCTCCATGCTTTAATCAGTTATGCTCATTGTTTCCTCTCATTTGTACCCCTTTAAAAATATTAGTTATTACATGAGATAATCTTTGAGTAGGGGAGAGGGAACAATATTGGGAAAAACCATGAGGATGTTAAAAAAAACTTATTTTTAAAAATTCAATAGAAAGATATCATTTAACATTTTAAGAATTATTCACTTTCAGTTTATTCAATTCTATTCAACAGCACTTATACACCTAATATGTACAAGAAACTCTTCTTGGTATTGGTTAAAAAATAAGAAAAAGTAGTTACTGTTCTTAAGGAGCTTATAGTCTATCAACTATTGTAATGAAAGAGTGTGGAGAGATGTGACAGGCTAGAGATGTCTATTCTACTTTCTTTTGAGCCACACAATGACATCCCTCTGTTACATGTGGGGGGACAGCCTCACTACATTTCAATAAAAGTATCAAGGAAATGTTCAAGTGAATACCAATCTCCCTTGATGTTAGTGCCTTCCCTCTCATTATTTTCAATTTAACCTGTGTATAGCAAAGTTTGTGTGTAGTCTTCTTGCATGGTGCCTCATCTGTGAGCATTTTAAAAGTAAGAATTGTCTTTTGCTTTTCTTTGTGTCCTTAGGCTTTAGCAAAGTATTTGGAATATTGTAGGTAGGTACTTAATAAATGATTTATTGACTGACCAAAAAAACTAAGAAAACTTACCTCTTCATAGGCAAAGCAGTAGAAAGAATTGTGATCATGGAGTCATAAGACTTGTGTTCAAATATTTAATTTTTAATATTTATTATTGTACAATGTCAGAGAAGTCATTCTACCTTTCAAGGCCATAATTGGGCTTAACTCTTGGAAGCAGATAACTAGATCAAAGGACATAAATTTTTAAACAAGCACAAAGATTCTGCTAACATTCCATGGACTTCCCAGAATTTCTAGATGATGAGTTACCACGGGTTGCTTTTTCAGATGCTGATACATCCTTTCCAGAGACATATCCTCTGAACTATTATCTTTTATGATGCCCAAAAAATGATCTATTATTTTTTATTTAAAAAAAACGGCAATGTGACCTTTTCTGAACTTTTTTGACAATTGCTGTTGAATGTATAGGTACATATTTTGAGTGGAAGAACTGAGAGTGATGGAGGAATATGCCAAAAAAAATATTCATACAGACCATTTTCTGGCAGCAACAGACAAACAAAAAGCTGGAAACAAAGCAATTGTCCATCAATTGGTGAATAGCTAGATAAATTGATTTAAAAGTGTGGATGGGCAGCTAGGTGGCACAGTGGATAGAGCACTGGATCTGGAGTCAGGAAGAGCTGAGTTTTAATTCAGCCTCAGCTCTGTGATCCTGAGTAGGTCATAGTTTCCTAATCTGTGAAATGAGCTAGAAGTGGCAAACCATTCCAGGACCTTTGCCAAGAAAACCCCAAATGAGGTCACAGAGAATCAGAGATTACTGAACAATGACAAAAAAAAAGTTTGTTGATTTGACTCGACTGTAAGAAATGTCAAATATGAGGAAGTCAAAAAAGTGTGGTAAACCAGCATTACATGATCTGATGTAAAGAAAGAGTTAAATAAGACAATACAAAAAAGTATAAGAATCCAGATTAATGTAATGATCAATCCAAAGGGCCAAGGAAAGCATAGTCACCACTCCTCTTAATAGAAACTCAACAGACTTCTGTGGTTCCTTTTCATCTCACAGGTGAGAAATATTGCATATTCTGTGTCTGCTGTTTTGGTTTGTTTCTCATAATTTATTTGTTGTTATTGTGATTGTAATGAGAGAGGGTTGCATGAGAGGCCATTGAAAAGTAAAAAAAAAAAATCATTCATAAATGGTACCAAAAAACTCAAAAGCTCTTCACAAAACATTTTAAAATATTTTTTAGGTTGTGGGCAATAGGGAGTGGGTTTCAGTGAAGTAAAAAAAGGTAAGAAGTTTGTGGGGTAAGGGACCAACACAGCATCTTTATCTGGGATGCTAAGAGAGAGTAATGGATACGGAACCGAGCATCCAGGGGAAAGCTGAAGTGAAAGGGGAGGAGTATAAAAGAGGTAGAAGATTATAGTGTGTCAAGTTCTAACAATAAACTGTGTGTATCAGGAAAACAGTTTTATTCAAGAGGGCTATTTATAGGGATGTTTTTCCTTAGAATTCCCTTCCCCCATCTCCTCCCTTTTGTGTTGAGAGGCGCCTGGCAGATTGGTAGCAAGTTACAGACCAGAGACAGGAAACTATGGAACACAATGAACGGGGAGTGGACAAATAAGCACCCAAGAATATGACTTGCTCCATTACTTTTGGATCCCAGGAGGGGAGGAGACAGATGAGACCCTGAAGCATACCTACTCTTTTCCTGCTATTATCCTAATCATAAACATTAGCCAACTTACCTCCAAATTAGACCTTTCTAGCACTGTAACAACTTGAGCACATCCAAGTGAAAACAAATCTAAAACACATCTTAAAGTTTAAGACTAAATAAAGTTCCAAAGAAAGGAGTGAGTAAAAATTTAAAAAAAATCAAACCCAAAGGCATTATACTAAGAAAATATTTTTCATAAGATCACAACTAATATTAAAGGAAAACAGCACTGAAAACAATTAATGCTCTGATCAGTATAATGATTTAACTTGACTGATAGGGAAACATACTATGGGTGCAGAATAAAGAGAATATTGCTAGATATGGCCAATGCATTCATTTGTTTTGTTTAATTATACTTCTTTGTTAAATATATTTCTTTGTTAAAAAGAGAGAGCACTGTTTGGCCTGGGGGCAAGGGAGGGAGAATTGGGAAACATGATGATGATGTTTACTCTTCATTTTCAAAGAAGACTATAACATCAAGGAGGTGATGCTATGACAAGCACATGAATTGTATTTGAGTGAGGGGGTGCTGTGCCAAACCAGCCACATTTTCTCCTCCAGAGTCAACTGGGTCCAGTGCACAGATAATAATTCAGGATGACTGGAGATGGCCCTGGATGTGAGGAAATCAGAGTTGTGACTTGTCCAAGGTCACACAGCTAGTGTCTGAGGCCAGATTCGAACTCCCAAACTCCTGACTCCAAGCCAGTGCTCTATCTACTGCACTATCTAGCTGTCCTATCCTAGCTACTATGTGGGAAACATAGCAAAGACAGGAAGAGGCAATGAGATAAAGAATTTTGCAAATATTAAAACTATATAAATGGTTTGTTGTCTAGTTATTTTTCAGTCATGTCCAACTCTTTGTGACTCCTTTGCAGTCTTCTTGCAAAGATACCATTTCCTTCTCCAGATCATTTGACAGATGAGGAAACAGATAAACAGAATTCAGTGGCTTGCCCAGGGTCACACAGCTAGAGAGTGTCTGAGGTTGGATTTGAATTCAGGTTCTAGACTTAACACTCTATCTACTTTGCCACATACCTGCCCCACATAGAAAATGTTACTTGTTATTATGACTAGTATGTAAAAAGAAGGCAATGGGGAGGGTGTAGTAGAGTAAGGGAAGAACTCATATAATTATCTAGCAACTACTTTGTCAAGCAAAATAAATGCTAAGCACTCCACAAATTTTATCTCATTTGATCCTTTACAGCACCCTGGTAGGGAGATGCTATTATTATGCCCATTTTATAATTGAGAAAACTGAGGTAGGGAGAGGGTAAGTGACTTTCCCAGAGTGGTACAGTTATGAAGAGGTATTGGAGCTGGACATAAGTCAAGTCTTCCTGACACTAGGCTGAGGACTCTACCCTTGTTGGTACCTAGTCATACCAGTCAATCACCATACATTTCTTAAGTGCTTATTATATGTCCAGTACAGGGATGTATTGTTGGACACACCAAAACAAGAACAAAAAGCCCCAGGCTTCAGGAGGCTTACATTTTAATGGTACCCTAAATTGGTAGAAATAAGAAAAGTGATCAGACCTGTGATTGATTCTATTGGTACAAAGAACTCCTGGATGAGGAAATTCTCTTTACTAATACATCAGTACCTTCTCTTCAACTTAGAGTCTTAGAGAGAGTTGTCATAAAAGCACTTTAATTTTGTATATTTTTTCTTTTTTTCTTATCTTGCTTTTTTCTTTTTTATATTTTTAAATAGTTTAAAATTTTTTTTACAATTATGTACAAAGACAAGTTTTAACATTCATTTTTTTAAATTTTGAGATCTAAAATATTCTCCCTCTTTCTTCCCTAAAACAGTAAGCAATTTTAAATAGGCTATATATGTGTATTCATGTAAAACATGTTCCCATATTATTCATATTGTGAGAGAAGAAACAAAAGGGAAAATAAATGACAAAAAAATTTTAAAAGTAAAAATAGTATATTTCAATCTACATTCAGATTCCATCAGTTCTTTCTCTGAGTGGGGATGGTATTATCCATCATGAACTGTTTGTAATTGTTTCAGATCATTGTATTGCTGAGAAGAGCTAAATTGATAATCACACAGTGTTGCTGCTACTGTGTACAATGTTCTCCTGGTTCTGCTCATTTCACTTTACATCAGTTAATGTAAACCTTTCCAGGTTTTTCTGAAATCTACCTGTTCATCATTTCTTATAGCACAATTACACCCATAACTTGTTCAGTCATTCCTCTATCGATGGATATCACATTAATTTCCAATCTTGTCACCACAAAAAGAGCTGTTATAAGTATTTTTGTACATGTAGGTCCTTTCCCCTTTTTTATGATCATTAAGAGCACTTTAAAAGACTTCTTGTTTAAATGACATGCCCAGGACCATCTAGCCTGTATAGGCAGAGTCAGGTCTTGAACCAAGGTCCTCCTGGTTTTGAAGTTAATCTTCTATTCACTGTGAAGAGTATGTATCAAGTATTCTCCAGCTCTTTCTTCCAGAGCCAAATAGGCTACATCTGTCACTCAGAGTACAAGGAGTAGCTGGAGGGTTTAGGTCTTCTGTTATTGATTCAAACTCTTATCCAAAGTTTTTCCCCCACTGTTAGGTACCAGAGAGTGATTAGAGTCCCAGTTCCATTTAAACACTTATATCACTTAGCTTTTAGAAAGGAATATTTATTTTTTAAAGATATAGCAAAAACAAAAATATGAATATTTTTTCTACCTGCCCTTTGGGGGACACACACTCCTCATACTCCAAGTCCCTGAGAAGAGTAGGCTCAGACTTAATTCAGTTATTATGTATCATTGATCCCAGAAATTTATTCCCCAAAATGAAATTGCTGCTGAATCTTTGCCTCAGATACCATTGGTCTCAGTCCTGAAGGTCACCTTCAAAAGTCACTTCTGGTTCCTCAGGACATCAATGATGAACTAAAACCAAAACCCAAATGATGGAACTTAGATGCCTGGTTACTAGGATACATAGACTTTTACTCTCCTTTCAAAATTCACAAGACTGAGCCTCAAGATTAATCTCTTTTCTCTAAATGGCAAGCAACTGAGGCCCATTTTTCACAGGGACACATGTCAACCTGAAAGAGGTCAAGGGCCAAGACCTCTGCCCTTACAGCATTGCCTCTCATCAGATGCTGTTAGTGAAGGAGTTAACCCAAGAGAGACCAGCTGAATAACAGAATGCAGGCAGATGACTAAGGCCATTTGTGGAGGTACCTCCACCAGGTCTTTAATTATAGCCCATAGAGAAGGCTTTTTCCAACTAGTGAATCTGATCCAGATTATCGATGTGTTCCAATGTCTCTCAAAGGCATTTCTATTACACATCATCTTATGTCCTATAATCCCGCTTTTCAATTCTCCACATTAAGAAAACTCTATCTGAGGTATTCTGTGCATATACCAGACCCCTTTACAAGTAATCAAAATCATAACAATATAGCACTTTAAAGTTTGAAGAGCATTTTACATGTGTTAACTCAATGATCTTTACAACAACCCTGTGATAACCACTATTATCTTCATTTTATAGTTGAAGAAACTGAAGAATAGAAAGGTTAAATTGACTTGACCAAGGTCATATAGTTTGAAAATTATGAGCCAGAATTTGAATTCATGATTTCCAATGCTCTAAAGACTGGATTAACTCTTTACCATATGAGGAAGGCACCAGAAACTGGCAGAACATGGGAAGGTGTCTTGGAGGAGGTAGTTCTGAATTGAGAGTTAAAGGAAATCTGTGATTATAAAAATAAGATTCTGGGCAGCAGTGTGGTTCAGTGGATAGAGTACTGGTTCTGGAGTCAGGAGGACCTGAGTTCAAATCTGCCCTCAGACTCTTACTGTGTGACCCTGGGCAAGTCACCAAATCCTGTTAGCCACAGTTTCCTCAACTGTAAAATGAGCTGGAGAAGGAAATGACAAAAAAGTCAGGTATCTTTGCTAAGAAAACCCCAAATGGGATCACAGAATTGGACACAACTGAAGAACAATTACAGGCTAATTTGTATGTTTATCCCTTTTACTTCTCTGAATGATGCTATCCAGTTTATACTCAGTAACTGTAATCCATTATGATTAAAGGCATGAATACTATTCAAGCCAGTCTTTCTCTCAATTGAACAATCTGCTAATAAGTAGCAGAGCCAAAATTTGAACCTGGATTATTTGACTCAAGTTTCATTGCTCTTTCACTTTCCACTGAAGCATTCTTCATCCCAAGTGCTATTTGACGGCAGGTGAGTTGCCAGTTACCTTTAGAATTCAATTAGACCTTTTCTAGTCCTCTCAGACTCCACTTTGGATCTGTTTGGACATGTATGTTGTCTCCCCTAGGGCACGGGATAGGGAGCCATTTTTTTCTGCCAAGGGCTATACAAAATTATCAACTTAAAATTAGCTTGCTATGTTTGGTCAAACATTTAATTAATTCACCCCTTAAAAGTTCCTAGATTTATTGAATTTCAAGTCCCACCTGGGGTTGCTGTAACAGCACCAGAAGAAGTGATTTCAAGGGCCTTACACAACTTACCTCAGCCCTAGGTAGAATAAAAGCTCTTTGAGGGCAGATTTGACTGTTTTTGTCTTTGTCTAGTCCAATTCCTGACTCATAAAAGGTTCTCTCTCTCTCTCTCTCTCTCTCTCTCTCTCTCTCTCTCTCTCTCTCTCTCTCTCTCTTTTGTTTTTACAAGGCATTGGGGTTAAATGACTCGCCCAAGGTCATACAGCTAAGTATTAAGTGTCTGAACCAAATTTGAACTCAGGTCCTCCTGACTCCAGGGGTGGGACTTATCCACTGTGCCACCTAGCTGCCCCACATAAAAGGCTCTTAATAAATGCTCATTGATAAGCTGAAGAAGTGCTTATTGCTCTTATTTATATTTTCCTAGAATCCTGAAGCCCTCTTAAATATTAAGAGCACAAGTTGATGGGTTGCTCACATTATTCCTTTGACTGAAAGACTTTTTTATGGAAAACTCATTCAAGACAAGCTCTGACATGGTGATCAGAAGAAGAGATACAAGGACACTCCTCAAGGTCTCCCTGAAGAAATCTAGAATTGATTGTGTGACATGGAACACTCTGAAAGAACATGATGTATGTGCATCAAAGAAAGCATTGTGCTCTATGAGCAAAGTAGAATTGCAAAAGCTCAAAATAAACATGAAATGCAAAGATTTAGAAACATCTCCACTCCAAATGTACATATGAATTATTTGTGCTTGATCTGTGGTAAAGCCTTTCCAGCTTGTATTGGTCTGATCAGCCACAGTCAGACAGATTGTATCTTGACTCCAACCAACAAATTTACAGATGAGAGCAATCCAAACAAAAACCATCAAAAAAAAAAAAGGATAGGTTTGGAAACCACATGTCTCATGAAGAATAGTTAAAGAAACTAAGAATTTTTAATTTGGAGGAAGGAGGTAGTGTCAGGGAAGGGACCATAGTAACTGTCTTCAGTTATTTGAAAATTTTTTCTGAGTTGTTTCAACAGAACTAAGACCAAGAGAAGTAGTAATAAGAGGTAGATTTCTACTCTTGTATAAAGAATTACTTTCTAACAATTAGAATTAATCAATAAAGGAAAGGTATAATGCTTTGTGACCAAGCTAAGGATGCTTCAGGGGGGATTCCTTCCAAGGGTGGAAGGTTGGGTTAGAAGGGAGGAAGGAAGGAAGGAAGGGAGGAAGGGAGGGAGGGAGGAAGGGAGGGAGGGAGGGAGGGAGGGAGGAAGGAAGGAAGGAAGGAAGGAAGGAAGGAAGGAAGGAAGGAAGGAAGGAAGGAAATGTCTACTAAATTGCTACTGAAATCAAGCACTATTCTAAGTACTTTGCAAATATTAATTCATTTGATCACAACAACCACCCTGGGAGGTAGGTGCTTTAATTATCTCTATTTTCAGTTGAGGAAACTGAGGCAGAAAGCATTTAAATGATTCCTTCCTATCATATAGGTAGTAAGTGTATTGAGATCATATTTGAACTCAGGTTTTCCTGATTTCACACCCACTGCACCACCTAGTTGCTTCTAAAAACTGCTTTTCTAAATATAACATTCTATGAATATTTCCAAACACCAAATAATGGTACTATTTATTTATGAGTAAGCTTAAATACAAACAAACTTCAGTACCATGGAAATAAAGGTAGGAAGAATTCATTCACACAAGATGACTTCAAAGACTGAATGCAAGTATTATTGTTAGATGTCATCTCCTATATTGATATAACCTCACACTCTGCATTTCCATATATTCTACTGTCTTCAGGACATCTCTATTTGGATGTTTGAAAACCTCAAATACATCCAAAAAAGAAATTCATTATTCTTTCCCCCATCTCATCACTACTTCTTATCCAACTTCCCATTATCAGCATTAGTACTACCATTCATTTTATCCAACTTACAAACTTAGGGACATTCCTTTCTCTTTTTCACCTTCTACACCACCAGTTATTTGCTAATTACTCATCCATAATCCTCCTTTTATTTATTTAATATTTTATTAGTTTTCCAATTATATATAATCATAGTTTCTACCTATCATTTTTTGCAAGGTTTTGAATTTTATAATTTTTCCTCCCCCCCTTCTCTCCCCCCCATCTCCCCACAGAAGGCAATATGATAATCTTTACATTGTCTCCAGGCTAAACATTGATTGAAATTGAATGTGTTGAGAGAAAATTCACATCCTTGAGGAGAAAATAAAATATTAGAAATAGAAAAATTATGTTGTACATAAGATACTTTTTTGAAAAAAAAATTGAAGGTAATAGACTTTGGTCTTTATTTAAACTCCACAGTTCATTCTCTGGATACATTCTCTGGTATTCTCCATTGCAGATACTCTGAACATAATCCCCCTTTTAGGGACAGTTAAGTGGCACAGTGAATATTAGCGCTGGGCCTGGAGTCAAGAAGACCTTAGTTAACTAGTCTAAAGTTTTTACTAACTCAGTGACCCTGGATAAGTCACTTACCACTACCTGCCTCAGTTTCCTTAACTGTAAAAATGGGATAAAAGAAGCATCTACTTCAAAGTGTTGTTGTAAAGATCGGATAAGATAATATTAGCTCAGTGCCAAAACATATAACAGGTATTTAATAAATTCTTATTTCTTTCCTTCTTCATCTTGTACTCTTTTTTTTATCCATTTCAACTGCTACTACCCTGAGACAAGACTCTAATTGCTTCAGTCTGGCCTAAAATGCTTCTTAGATAGGCTTACTGCCTCAGGTTGGTCCTCCTTTCAATGCATCCTTTGAAAAAAAACTATTCAATTTGGTTCCAAAAAGCAACAAATGAAATATATCATCTTCCTTGTTGGAAGAAGGTACCAAATGTATTCACCAATAGCTGCAGTTGTTAGTCCTAATAGGGTTCTGCTTACATGGGAAGGTTCTATGGTAGATGAGGACATTTGGGAAAATGAGAGTGAGGTTTAAAAAAATAAAAGAAAATTAGTGACTGACAGCTTGATGCATCTGGTAGAATTATTGTGGTAGGAGAAGAAAAACACTGTTGTTTAAATAATACTGTGGTCAGGACAGGAACCAGTCCTAGGGTCTCTTACTCTCTTTGCTCAGATCACCTCCCTATAAAAAACTCATAAAACAAAACACACACACATGTACCACACATACACACACACACACACACACACACACGTTAAAACAAACAAAAAAGCAAAATCAAAAACCAAAACTTCATCTCTATTCTATTATGGTATAAGTTGTTTTTTGCTAAGATAAATGAAATGACCCTTTTAGAGTCTTTAGACAATCCTAATTTGGCCAGTGACCAGAGACTGAAAACTAATAGTGAGATTGAGAACCAGTTGTGCAGAGGAAATCTTTCCACAAAAAAGGGGATGGAGAAATAAAGCTCCCAGGTAACAGTAATATGATGTGCCATTTGTTTCCCTTCTCTGATTGCTAATGACCATCTGTTCCTACCCGAACACCATTCTCCTTTTTGTATTACAATCATTTGTGCCAGGTTTCTTATCTCTTCTTGTAGGTAGGCATCTGGGCTTATTTATTTTCTATCATCACATTATAATGAATGCTTGTTGAATTTTAATTTGTTGAATCCTTGCTACTGGTGGCAAGGATGAGGATAGTGGAAATCCAAAGACAAGGTCCTTGTTAGTTATCTTAATCCATATGTTTTTCTCCCATATAATGGGAGATATCTCATTATATACCTCTTCATACTGTAATCCAATGAAAATGGACCTTTTTGTTGTTTCTCACACAAAACATACTAGCTATTGAACAAGAGGTTCCCCATGTCCTCCTTCCTTACCTTTGCCTGTTAGAATCCCTAGTTATCTTTTAAGTTTAAATCAACCATCTCTTTATAACAGGTTGGACCTTACTCAATCCAGTAGTTTAGTTTGGTTATTTGAATCCAATTAGAGTCCCAAAAGTAATCCAACAGTTAATAAAAGGAGGTTAGTTGTAGTAGTGGAATGACACCTCACAAGACTGTTCATTGAGTAAGTTGATTCAGCTGAGTGCAGGGGAGGGCAAGGAGTTGTGTTGTCCAACTGGAACTGACCATTTGGGTCTCCAGTGGGGCAGCTTGTGCTACTTCCTGGCAATTGATATTAAAGAGGATGCATTAGAAAGGAGGTTTCAGTCAACAGCATTAGAAAGACACCATACCTCTTCCAAACAAGATGGATGGCAGGTTGATGACCCAGTTCACAATTATGCACTCTAGTAAAATCCTGAAGTTTGTAATAAACTGAATAATCATGCAATTCAATGAGAAATTATAGTGACTTTTTGTACCCTGGAACTCACAATAAGACAACCAGAAACCTGTAGACCTATTGTCTGAGAAGGAAACTGCCATCAAAGTTGTGATCCGCAGAGTCGATGATTCTGACAAAATATATGTCAAGGACAAATGCAGCTTGTAAGTCTCTGTGTCTTCAGACAAGAGTAGAGGGCTTCTCAGAAAAAGCCTCAGGGGGATCAAAAAATTTCAGGGTGGAGACCTTGGAACCAGGGAGACCATCTTATAGTCCACTCAGCCCTCAGCCCTGGCCATCCCAGGCCCTCCCAGATCTCATAACTCTGAGATTTCTAACATTCTATCTTAAGATCCCAGAGAAAAACCAGGAAGATCTAACTTTCTGAAGGATCCAGGTGGATCTAAGCTTAGAGATGGAAGTCAGCAGAAGAACCCAAGAGATACTGCTAGAGTAAGAAGGGCTAACCAACCCTATCCAAAAGGGCAGAGATACATATAGACTGGTCTGGAAGAAAGCTTCAATTCTGGAATTAAAGCTGAGAAATTATTAATCAAGGATAAAAAGGTCAGTACCAAAAAGTGTTACACATCTATAGATCCCTTTCAAAAGGAATGTATAGCTCAATTAAAAACTATAATCAGAGACCCAAAGGGGAAAAAAAAGTAACTTTTTCACAAGAATTATATGAATCCTTGAAGCAAGAGATTAAAGTGAAATCAAGACTCTTTCTTCAGGGCCAAGTGTGATTTCACATGTCTGTAATCTTAGCTACTAGGGGAAGTTGAGGCTGATGGAGTGATTGAACCTTGGATTTTGGAGCTGTATTAGAACTACAGGTGTTTGTGTCTCTGAAACAAGTCAAGTAGCAATTTGGGAAAGGAGGGGGTAGGAAAGACCACCCAGCTACCTAAGGAGGAGCAAAGGTCCAGGCCAGGAATGGAGTAGATCAAAATTTCCAAACCAATCAGTGTTGGGATTAGGTCATGAGTGGGTTGGCCACTAGGACAGAGAGGGACACAGGTTCCCTAGAAGAGAAAGGGGTAAACCTTAACTAAGAAATAAATTCCCTAAAAACTAGAATAGAGCAAACAGAATTCTTCCACGATCTACTTGCTCCATGAGCTAGAAAGAAATGCTAGGGAAAAAAAATCAGAATATTGAAAAAAATACAAGAAAATATAAATATCTAATACAAAAACAACTGACCTGGAAACAGGTCAAAGAGAAATAATTTAAGAATCATTAAACTCAGAACTAAGGAATTTGGCAGATTAGGGGGCAGCCATCTGGCTGAATTCTTCAAACATTCCCTTCCAAATAACTTTAAAATAATTCTTCAAATCAAATTGTGGAGGATCCCAGTCAACAAAAGGTCAGGGTAAGACATTTTGCTGACCTAAGAAAACTTAGGAGGTCAGCTGGTGAAGTATGTAACCCTGGGATGGAAACCTAATGACAGCCCACATGTGGCAGTGGCAACAGAAGCTGCAACAACTTTGGGAACTATCACATGAGAGATGGTAAAGAGGTGGGGGGGGTTAAGACAACTGGTGAGAAAGAGAGGATCTTTTGCTGGCACTGAGTCCAGTTGGTGGCAATTCTATTGCCCTTACACTTTTCCATCATGGAAGGCAGCAGGGGTTTTAGACATAGTTCCAAGCCAAGAAGAGCATTAGCACTTGCAACTAGGGGATTAGAGGACCTTCCTGGTAAAGACCAGAGCACAGACAAGAAAAGCAGTGACCACACCTTTCCCAAAAGCACATTACCTTAGAAACACAAAATCTTGGAGACCCCCAGAATTAGCTCTGAAAACAACAGCACAAAATATATCTGAAGCTTAGTACAATGCTTTACCTCACCCAGATGAGCAGAGCCCAACTTTAACATAAAGTTCAAAGTTAAGAAATAGTCTAGGAAAATGAACAAATAACAAAAAAAGAACTGGACCATAAAAAGCTGCTATGTGGCAGAGAAGACCAAGATATAAACTTAAAAGAAGACAAAGTCTCAAAGAAAACTATTAATTTAACACAAGACCAGCAAGAGTTCC
Organism: Macrotis lagotis; assembly: GCF_037893015.1. Lineage (NCBI taxonomy): Eukaryota > Metazoa > Chordata > Mammalia > Peramelemorphia > Peramelidae > Macrotis > Macrotis lagotis. Next base: position 572,216,761 of record NC_133658.1, read on the forward strand.
TGGGAAAGTTGAAGAAATAGATAAGAGTGGTAGATAAAAATTGGAAAAATAAATTAGGATTATGCAAGAAACTTTTGAAAAGAGAGTTAACTGCTTGGTAAAAGAAGCACAACAACTATTGAAGAAAATAAAACCAATTGGTCAAATGATAAAAAAGGTATAAAAATCCACTGAAGAGAAGAACTCCTTAAAAAGTAAAATTGGGGGGCAGCTAGGTGGCTCAGTGGATAGAGCACTGGCCCTGGAGTCAGGAGTACCTGAGTTCAAATCCGGCCTCAGACACTTAATAACACTAGCTGTGTGGCCTTAGGCAAGCCACTCAACCCCATTGCCTTACAAAAAACTAAAAAAATAAAAAAGTAAAATTGGTCAAATGGAAAAGAAAGAACAAAAATTCACTGAAGGAAAGAACGCCTTAAAAAAAAAAGCAGAATTGGCCAAATGTAAAAGTGAAGTACAAAAGCTCACTGAAGAAAATTTTAATTCCTCCAAAATTAGAATTCAGCAAGTGGAAACATTATTCCATGAGACTTCCAGAAACAGTAAAACAAAGTTAAATGAATAAAAAATAAAATATGAAATCTCATTGGGAAAACAACTGATTTGGAAAATAAATTAAGGAGACATAATTTAAGAATTATTGAACTACCTGAGAGTCATGATTTAAAAAGAAAAAGGGCCTAAATATCATATTTCAAGAAATTATCAAGAAAAACACCTCTGATATCTTAGATCCAGAAGGTAAAATACAAATTGAAAGATCCTACTGTTCACCCCCTGAAAGATACCCCCAAAATGAAAACTCACAGTAATATTTTAGCCAAATTCCAGAGCTCTCAGGTCAAAGAGAAAATACTTCAAGTAGTCAGAAGGAAACAATTCAAATATTGTGAAGCCACAGTCAAATTTACACAAGATTTACTGCCTTCCATATTAAATGAGTGGAATGTGGTATGATAGTCTAGAAGGCAAAGGAGCTAAAATTACCATTAAGAATAACCTACACAGCAAAACTGAGTATAATCCTTCAGATGGAAAAAATGAATATTTAATGAAATAGAGTATTCTTGATTTAAGTATTCTTGATGAAAAGAACAGTGCCAAAAAGAAAAAAACTGACATTTAAATAGAAGACTAAAGAGAAAAATATAAAGGTAAACATAAAGATCAAACAGAAGGGACTCAACAAAGTTAAACTATTATATTTCTATATGGGAAGATGATGTATGTAACTTCTAAAGACTCTCTCATTATTAGAACAATTTAAAAAGTTTATATATGTTGAGTTACTTTCTGGACTCCCTCAATCTTCCCTAGGCAAGAAGGGGAGGGGACAGGGGTGGGTGGGGGGGGTGGACTTGGGAGACAAGGATGACTGGGGAGACAAGTACTCCATCAAGATCTCAAGCTCCATTTATTTACCAGAACACAGGTGCTTAAATATCCTTCCCAGAACCTAATCCACTCCCACTCCCATGGCACTTAGAAAAACAAGGCTCAGATACTCAAGGACACCAGGTGATGATAATTTACAATACTCCCATACACATCAGTCCCTAACAACATAGAGGACATGGGTGTAAGTCAATTAGGTTGGAAGGATCTCCAGAAAATGGAGTGAGAAAAAGAAATACACTGGGAAAAATGAGGAAGGGACTGGTAGAATGGGGGAATTTTGTCACATAAAAGAGACACACAAGGAGTAGTTTATACAATGGAAGGAAGGAGGTTGGAAGCAAAGATTGAACCTTACTTTTATTGGAACTGGTTCAAAGAAATATATATGTATGTATGCATGTGTATGTATATACTTGGTTTTATATAAAAATGAAATTTACCCAAGAGGGAAATAGGAGAGGAAGGGGGGAAAGAGGAAAGGGGGGTTAATAAAATGAAGGGTAGAGGGACGGAGCCAAGATGCAGGAGAAGAATCTCTCCTAGGTGTTCTCTCCATAATATTTCAAAAATCTTAAAATTAAGACTCTAACTAAATTTTCAAGAGACAGAACCCACAGAAAGATCCAGTGAGACAATTTTCCAGAGCAAGGTAACCTGGAAAATAGTGGAAAGGATCCACTCCACAGGTTTAGAGGGGCTGTCCCCCCAGAGTGAAGAAACTTCAGCCTCACAGAGGCAGCCCCAGGGCACCTGGGAGCCCCAGCTCATGGCAGCTGGGGGGGGCAGTTTCCTGGCTGACACCCCAGGGAGCACCAAGCACAAATTGGAGGATTAATGGAGGGGACCTCTGCCAGAGCAAGCACATGAAGCCCAGGTCCTTGAGGCAATTGCAGCAATCAGTGTGGTTAGTTCAGCAGCTGCGGCAGCCACAGGGCAGCACAGATCCAGGAAACAGAAGCAGATGTGGAACCAGTAAGCAGGAGTGGAGCCTGTAAGCAGGAGCCCCCAAGCAACTGAGCCTTGAGTGCTCAGCCCACAGAAGGTAGGGGAGTGAAGAGAGATTTCAGAGGTCTGTCTTCTGTACCTGGAACAGGACTTTGGGGCTCTGACCACATTCAGATCCTGATCACAGTCTAGGACCCCCATAGAACAGGGCTACCCCCCACCTCAGCTCCGTGGCAGAGAGGTGTGCTTGTGGTCATTCACAGACCAGAAGGGAAGTCGGAGCTTCACACACTAAGATCCTTATGGGGGGGGGGCGTGTCCCAATAATATTCAAAAGCTCAGGAAGCATCCCAAATCCAGGCACAGGCTGGAAAAGTAAGGAAATAGAGAAAAAAGAGGAACACCATTGAGAAATACATTGTCTATGATCCCAAAAAGGATCAAAATACTCAATCTGAAGATGAGGAAGCACAAGCTCCTGCTTCTAAAGACTCCAAGAAAAACAAAAGTTGGGCTCAGGCTGCGACAGAGCTCAAAAAAGATTTTGAAAATCCAGTAAAGGAGATAGAAGAAAAATTGGGAAAAGAAATGAGAGAGATGCAGGGAAAAACATGAAAAAGAAGTCAGCAGCTTAGTCAAGGAGATCCAAAAAAATGCTGAAGAAAATAACATGTTAGGGGCGGCTAGGTGGTGCAGTGGATAGAGCACCAGCCCTGGAGTCAGGAGTACCTGAGTTCAAATCTGTCCTCAGACACTTAATAATTACCTAGCTGATAACATGCTAAAAACTAGCAAAAGTCAAATGGATAAGACAGTTCAAAAAGTTATTGAGAAGAATGCTTTAAAAAGAAGAATTGGCAAGATGGAAAAAGAGATAAGAAAGCTCTCTGAGGAAAACAAATCCTTCAGTTGTAGAATGGAGCTAAAGGAAGCTGATGACTTTACGAGAAGTCAAGATACAATACTTCAGCACCAAAAGAAAAATTAGAAGAAAATGTGGAACATCTCATTGAAAAAACAACTGATCTGGAAAACAAATTCAGGAAAGATAATTTAAAAATTATTAGGATACCTGAAAGTCATGATCAGGAAAAGAAGAGCCTTGACCTCATTTTTAAAGAATTGCTACAGGAAAATTGCCCAGATATCCTAGAAGCAAAGGACAAAATAGAAATTGAGAGAATCCACCAATCTCCCCTGGAAAGAGATCCAAAAAAAACCAACCCCAGCAATATTATAGCCAGAGCTCCTAAGTCAAAGAGAAAATGCTACAAGCAGCCAGAAGAACACAATTCAAATATTGTAGAGCTACAATCAGGATCTCACAGAACTTAGCAGCAACTACATTAAAAGCTCATAGGGCTTGGAACATAATATTCTGGAAGGCAAAAGAGCTTGAAATGCCGCTGAGGATCAACTATCCAGCAAATCTGAACATTCTCTTCCCGGGAAAAGATGAACTTTCAATGAACCAAGGGAATTTCAATTGTTTCTGTTGAAACAACCAGACTGAACAGAAAATTTGACCTTCAAATACAGGACTTAGGTGAAGCATAGAGAGTGGAGGAGAAGGGTAAAATATGAGAGACTTAATGATGATGAACTGCATATATTCCTGCATAGAAAAAATGTTACTGATAATATTCATATTAAACTTCTCATTTAATAGAGCAGGTAGAAGGAGCTTTTGTAGATGAAGCACAGGAGAGAGGTGAATTTGAAGATAGAATATATTATAAAAATGGAGTCAATGGCTAAAAGGGAAATGTAATGGGAGTAAGAGAAAGAAGAGGTGGAATAGGCTAAGATATTTTGTATAATAAGATTTTTTTTATTGCAATGAGCTTTTGCAATGATATGGAGGGGGAGGAAGATGAGGGGGAATGACGGAACCTTCACAGAGGTGGCTCAGAAAGGAAACAGCATATACACTCAATGGGGTATAGACATCTAGAATAAAAAGGAGAGAAGGGGGATGGGGGGGGAGTGATGGAAAAGAGGATGGACCGTGGGGGAGAGTGGTCAGATATAACATTTTCTTTTTTTACTTCTTGCAAGGGGCTGGGATTGGGTGGCCTGTCTGGGACCACAGGGATGGGTGGTTGCTGGGCCTTAGGGGTGGTATGTGGGCTCGGGGTCTCTTGGCCCCAGGGCCAGGGATCAGTCCACTGCACCACTCAGCTACCCTATAGCACATTTTAGAAGAGGGACAGGGTGAAAAGAGAGAAAATATGGTAATAGAGAGGTATTAATGGAGGGAGTTGTGATCAGCAATGGCAACAGTGGAAAAATATGGAAGTACGTGTGATGGACTTATCATAAAGAATGTGATCTACCAGAGACAGAGTTGGTGGTGTTGGAATACAGACTGAAGCACATTTTTTTCTCTTTCCTTTACTTTATTTCTCATGAGGGTCTATATTTTTTTGGGGGGGGAGGGGTATTATGTTTACTCTTAAACAAGAATATTTTAGTAATGTATAAAAAATAATTTGTACAAAAATTAAAATTAATTAATTAATTAAAGAATAAAAGGAAGGCAGATTAAGGGAGGTAGCAATTAGAAGTAAAATAATACACTTTTGAGTAGGGAGAGGATAAAGATAGGGGGAGAGAGAGAGAGAGAGAGAGAGAGAGAGAGAGAGAGAGAGAAGAAAATGGGATAGAGGGAAATATACAATTAGTAATTATAACTGTGACTGTGAATGGGATAAGCTTGCTCATAAAATGGAAACAGAAAGCAGAATTGATTAGAATCCAATATTGTTTATGAGAGGCACATTTGAAACAGAAGAACCCACACAGTTAAAATAAAGGATTGGAGCAGAATCTAATGTTTCAGCTGAAGTGAAAAAAGCAGGGGTAGCAATCGTGATCTCAGGTAGGCAAAAGTATAAATAGATCTAATTAAAAGAAATAATCAGGGCGCCTATATTATGCTAAATGCTAAATGAAGCATTATCAAAAAAATTTTATAGTAAGTTTCTCTGATAAAGACCTCATTCTCAAATATTAACTGATTTTAGATCTGAATCAAACATATAAAATAAGAGCCATTCCCCTATTGATAAAGGAAATTGGTCAAAAGATAAAAACAGGTGTATTTTAGAAGAAATCTAACTGTCTATAGACATATGAAAGAATTCTCTAAATCACTCGATTAAAAAAATGCAAATCAAAACAAACCATCTCACGCCTATCAGAAATGATAAATGCTGTAGGCATTTTCTCTGGAAAAATAGAGACACTGATGAGCTACTAGTGGAGTTACAAACTAGTTCAATTCTGAAGAACAATTGGAATTATATCAAGGACAATAAAACTTTGCATGCTCTTTGACTCAGCAATACCACAACTAGGTATGTATCCTAAAGAGATCATAGAAAAAGGAAAAGGATATATAGATATATAGATATGGATATGGATATGGATATGGATGAGATGGAGATAGAGAGATAGAGAGATAGAGATAGAGATAGTATACAGTTCATTTTGTGGTGGCAAAGAATTGGAAACTGAGAGGATGCTCATCAATTGAGGAATGGCTTAAGTTGTAGCTTATGATTGTGACGCAATATTTTTGTACTACATGAAATAGCAAGGGAAGCGATTTCAAAAAAAACATGGTAAGAACTGAAGTATGAACTGAACCAAATTGAAGGGAGAAGACTGGGAGATTGTTGTGAAGAATAACAACAATGTTGTAATGATAATCAATTATGAAATACTTGGTTACTTTGATCAATACAATGATTGAAGACAATTCCAAAGGACTCTGACACAAATTAAAGTGTAACATTCTCTCTTTATTTTTCTTGCTTTAAAAATATAGCTAATATGGAAATATATTTTACATGCTTTCACATGTATAATTGATAGACTGCTTTCTCAGTGGGTATGGGAGAGGGTGGATGTGGGAGAGGATAGGAATTTGAAACTCAAATCTTAAAAAAGAAAATAAGATTAAAATAAATTAAAATGTTAAAAAAAGAAATTAAGCTGTTGTATCTACTCCCCATCCCCAGCTCCAGAAACCAATGTGTTACAGGGGAGAGTACACCTTTGAAGTATTTGAGGAAAATTTTTATACATTCATTCTTGCTGTGTCTTTGAAATGAATATTCTTACATGAAATAATAAATATATTAATATATTCAACAACAACAAAAAACACATCAGAATCATTGAACTCCAATAAAACTGTGATTTTTAAAAAAGGCCTGTATAATATGGTTCGGTATAAAATAGGTCCAGACATATTAGAATCAGAAGTCAAAGATAGAGAGAATCTACAAATCACCTCCTGAAAAAGCTTTCAGATCAAAGCAAAAAGAAACATGTGCAGAAAAACAAATAATTCAAATACTAAGGAATCCAAGTTGGGATCACACAAGATCTAGTAAATACAGTATTCCAAAAGGCAGAAGAAATAGGCTTACAACCAAGAATAACTTACCCTGCTAAGCAAAGTATAATCCTACAAGGAAGGAAATAGATCTTTAATGAAATGAAAAATTTTCAAGCATTTCTGATAAAGAATACAGGATTGAATAAGGATTTTGAAATTCAAACACAAGAATGTAGAAAGACTTAGAAAAGTTAATTTATTTGAACAAGTTAAAGTAGCAGAAAGAAGGTGTGATGGAGTTGATTATCAGATAATAGTAAATCTCAATCATCTATAATGAGCAAAGGAAGCTCAGACACAGAATCACACCAATAGTTCAGTGTAGAAATATGTCAAATTCAACAGGAAAATAAACAGGTATGGGAATGGGGGGAGCAAGGAGACATGAAGTGAGAAAGGATAAAAGGTAAATAGTGACAAGCAAAACAAAATTCCTATTCCTAAAAGAGAAATTAAAATGTGGGAGAGGCAAAACAAAGAACTAGATCTCTTTTTAGACAATAAAGGAATGGCTTAACAAATTATGACCTAGGAAGATACCAGAAAATTATTATACCAAAAAAATGAAGAAAGAGGTGGTGTCATAAAATCCTGGGTACTTTGAACTGACTCAGAGTGAAGTGAGTATCATTAGAAGAATAATTTTTATATGGATATCAACATGGTAAAGAAATCTTTGAAAGACTGAAGAATTCTAATCAATGCAACAAACTCATAGGGCTTTATAGGTCAGCATATTTATTTTGTTTTGACATCTGTGTTCATGTTACTTTTCACCTTAAAGGACAAGACTATTTTCATTTTTCCATTGTATCCCTGGTGTCAGTAGGTGATCAATAAAATGTTGCTTTGTTGCTTGTTCATTGATTGATCTCCTTCCCTGTCCTCATTTTCTTCTGTCCCTTCTATGCACATTTGGTGGGTGGTGATTGTAGAGCTCTTATGATACAGTGAATAATGCATGGCATCCCTTACAAAATAATGTCATTCCAACCATGAGTCAAGTCATGAAAAATGAGTCAAAGCTTAACTGTACAATAACTCAAAAAGGAGACAAGAGGAAATAAATGAGGCAATTTGCTAAGCCCTCAAATGTCTAATTTAGAACTATAGAGACAACCAGTTCTAAGAAAGTACATGATGAGCTCAAGTACTTGGGAAGGAAAAACTAGATCAGCTTTAACCTTGCTGATTATGGCTTTTGCTTGATGAAAAAACTAAAAAGAAATTACCCTATCAGTAGGGATGAAAACACCCTTTTCCATGCTTCACCCCCATAACACCAACATATCTTTTAAAATTTCTTTATTTTTCATCATGAACTTCAAAACAAGCAACAAATATAACTATCACAGCATACAAAAGTTATACAACTTATACAAAAACCAGAGGGAGATTGCAAAGGAAATGTGAACTTGTTATTGTCATTCTTTTAAGGGTAACAACAAATCTTCAGTGTGAATCCTCTTCTGCCCTTTTTTTTTCCCAAACTATTTTATTACATTGATGTTCTTTCCTCCAGGCTCCACCCCCTCATCCCCATTTTTTCCATATGACAAATAAAGAGAAAGAAGTGAGTTCATTGGCCATGTCTGAAAATGTACACCCCACCTTTAGTCTATCACTTCTCTGCAAGGGGAGGGGAGGGATGTTCCATTATCAGTCTTTTGAAATCACAATTGACTTCAGTCTTGATGTCTATAAAAGTTATTTTTCCTCTATAATATTTTGGTTATTGTATATTTGGTTTTCCAACCATCTTAATGTTTGTTAAATCTTTTTTTCAATGATGTCTGATTCTTTGTGACCCCACTTGGACTTTTCTTGGCAAAGATAAAGGAGTGATTTGCCATTTCCTTCAATTCATTTGACAGATAAGGATACTGAGGCAAACAGGGTTTAAGGATTTGCCCAGAGTCACACAACTAGAAAGTATCTGAAGTCAGATTTAAACGCAAGAAGATGGGTCTTCCTAATGCTCAGCACTCTATTCACTATGCCTCCTAGCTGCCTCTGCATTTTTACTGATATTTTATTTTATTTCCCAATTACATGTTATGGTAGTTTTTTCAACCATCATCCATTTGCAAACTTATAAATTATATATTTTTCTATCACCTCTCTTTGCTTCCCTCTCCCCTTGGTGCTGAACAGTCTGGTAAAAGTTGTACATGCACATTTGTGTTTAACATATTTACATATTAGTCATTTTGTGTAAGAAGAATTAGGACTAAGGGGAAAAAAACATGAGATCAGATGGAAAAACAAAAGTTTTAAAAAAGTGAATATAGTATGCATTCAGATTCTGTGTTTTTCCCCTCCTCTGGATGTGGATGGCATTGTCCATAACAGGTCTCCCAATATCCTTGCATCTTAATGTATATACTCCTTAAAGCAGATGTCCAGAACCTGAAAGGAGATCAGGGAGAGAAGTTACACAATTTGCTAGACTTTAAAGAGTATCAGTATGGTTGTCATACAATTCCAAAAGTGGAATTGTAATTTGGCTACTCTGCTTGGGGATAAGTCCTCTTCCAGTCAAACAACACTATGGCTTATCCTGTTAAACTTCTCACTCATATTATCACCTCCTAAAGAAAACTATATCCTCTTCTGAAACTGCATAATAGCACAATTCAACTTTACTACTCAAATAATCCATAACAGAGTGGGAAAGTCCCAAACTCTGGATTTACTTCCAAGTTCCCAGGAAAAGTTAGAAAAATATCAAAGAGAAACCAAGAAAGAGTAAGAGTTAGGGTGACCTAAATAGGTCTTTTTACATGAGGCTCATAGGGTGTGGGGAAGGGAGGAGTCAAATAGAACGATTGGGAAGTGAAACAATTTCTCAGCTATACTCAGGATCATACTTTGACTGTCTAGTTTCATTATTTAATTTGACATTCTGAATTCTGTCCAAATCAAATGGAATCATTTTCAAGTATTGGTAGAAGGATGGGTTATCCATCTCTCTATGTCACCACTTAGTGTAAATGGTTGAAAACTGACCATATGTGTATATGAAGACAGTTAAAAGGTGTAGTAGGTAGAATTCTATGATTAAAACTCAGAAAGACATTGACCCATTTTTTCTTGTGACACATCCAACTATGAGATCCTGAGTGAGTCACCTAACCTCTCTTGAACTCAGTTTTCTCATCTATAAAATGAGGACAATACCAGACTTACCTTCCATAGTTGTTGTGAGGATAAAATGAGATAATATATATTATAAGTATATATAACATATAAAATATATTGCAAACCTTAAAGCACTATTTATATTTTAGTTAGTATTCTTATCAAATCAGTGGAATTAAATTAATTTCATTATTAATTGTAATCAAAGAATTTCAGTTCCTATAAAGGATTCGATACTACATTGAGTACTGTACATCTGACCACTTGAACCTAGCGTGAGATTTTTTTAAAGCAGGGCAGCTAGGTGGTGAAGTAGATAAAGCACCAGCCCTGGGGTCAGTAGGGCCTGAGTTCAAATCAGACCTCAGATGCTTAGTAACCACCTAGCTGGGTGATATTGGGCAAGTCATTTTACCCCATTGCCTTATAAAACCAAAAGAAAAAAATCTTTAAAGCAGATATCCCTTTGTAGGGTAAACCAGATAAAATTACAGAAAAGGGTCTTTGGATAAAGTCTGTAGGTTTTGTGCTGATTCTTTTATACCACATGACTATGAATCCCTGGCAGTCCCTCATGGATATATAGTACACTTGTACTGTAGATTGGCTTACCAAGAAGGCAAAATAGTAGCAAACCATCAGCTCTATGTCCCTCACCCAACAAATAAGCAAACTCTTTCAAACAGATCTCAAAAATGCTCCAGCCTGAATCTTGATGGGGAAATCTAAGAAGACACAGAGTCCTTATTTTATCTTGGGCTGGCAAAGGAAACCAGACTGAGAGATCAGTAGACACCAGAGATAGGGTCTGGCCGGGAGCCCATGGCCATGAGGAGCGTTCAGGGAGAAGATGTGTACCAACATGAGAGGAGGTGCCAGACCCATACAGGTGCAGCTTTGTCACCCAGTTTCAGTTTACAGGTACAGGATGGGTTGAAAAGCAGATCTGTGCCCAGGCTACTAAGCCAGGTGTATATTCTAAAAGCAAGCCACAGCAGAGTGGATCAAGGGCTAGGAGCAGAGCAGAATCTCAATTCTAACTTCTAGCTCACTTTGAAGCCTGCAGAGAAATAATTAGGGCAGGAATCTCAGACCAAAAAGGGAGTTCTTCTATCATTCTGAACCAGCAGGACTTCCCAGCCGGCTGAGTTCAGCATCATTCTACTATTGCTCAGACACAAACCCAGGTTAAGAATTTGAAGATCTAAGACCAGGGATTAGCAATCAGACTTCTTCCCGGATCAGACCACTTTGGGAGCATTGTAAACTTCTAGGTCCCTAGTCTGAGCTGTCTCTGAAATCCTAGAATAACATAACACTTCCAACACTTCTAAGAAGCAGTAACAGGACCAACCAATCTAGACTTTCCCTCCAGAAATAAGGTCTAACATCAAGTTCAAAGTCAGGAAGGAGGCTAGAAGAATGAGCAAACAAACAAACAAAAAATCCTGCCATTGAGCCTAAATATGAACGTGTACAAAAATATTTATACCAGCTCTTTTTGTAATGGCAAAGAATTGGAAACTGAGAGGACATCCATCAATTGGGGAATGGCTGAACAAATTGTATATATGAATGTGATAGAATATTATTGCTCTGTAAAAAATAATGATGAAGGGCGACTAGGTGGTGCAGTGGATAGAGCATAGGCCCTGGAGTCAGGAGTTCAAATCCAGACTCAGACTCTTAAAAATTATCTGGCTGTGTGGCCTTGGGCAAGCCACTTAACCCCATTTGCCTTGCAAAAAAACCTAAGAAATAAAAAATAATGATGAAGAATGAAGTGAGCAGAATCAGGGCAACATTGTGTGATGATCAAATATGATAAATTTAGTTCTCAGCCATACAGTAATTAAAGATATTTCTAAAGTACCTCTTTTTTAAAATTTATTTTTATTAAAGATATTATTTGAGTTTTACATTTTCCCCCCAATCTTACTTCCCTCCCCCCTCCCCCCCCCAGAAAGCACTCTGTCAGTCTTTACTTTGTTTCCATGTTGTACCTTGTTCCAAATTGGGTGTGATAAGAGAGAAATCATATCCCTAAAGAGAAGAGAAGTCTAAGAGGTAACAAGATCAGACAATAAGCTGTTTTTTTTTCCCTAAATTAAAGGGAATAGTCCTTGCACTTTGTTCAAACTCCACAGCTCCTTATCTGGATACAGATGGTACTCTCCTTTGCAGACAGCCCCAAATTGTTCCCGATTGTTGCCCTGATGGAATGAGCAAGTCCTTCAAGGTTGAACATCACTCCCATGTTGCTGTTAGGGTGTAGAGTGTTTTTCTGGTTCTGCTCATCTCATTCAGCATCAGTTCATGCAAATCCCTCCAGGTTTCCCTGAAATCCTGTCCATCCTGGTTTCTAATAGAACAATAGTGTTCCATGACATACATATACCACAGTTTGCTAAGCCATTCCCCAATTGAAGGACATTCACTGGATTTCCAATTCTTTGCCACCACAAACAGGGCTGCTATAAATATTTTTGTACAAGTAATGTTTTTACCCTTTTTCCTCATCTCTTCAGGGTATAGACCCAGTAGTGGTATTGCTGGGTCAAAGGGTATGCACATTTTTGTTGCCCTTTGGGCATAGTTCCAAATAGCTCTCCAGAAGGGTTGGATGAGTTCACAGCTCCACCAACAGTGTAATAGTGTCCCAGATTTCCCACATCCCTTCCAACAATGATCATTATCATTCCTGGTCATACTGGCCAATCTGATAGGTGTGAGGTGGTACCTCAGAGAAGCTTTAATTTTCATTTCTCTAATAATTAATGATTTAGAACATTTTTTCATATGGCTATGGATTAAAGTACTTCTGATAGATAATGCCATCCATATCCAGAGAAAAAAGTCTGAAGTCTGAATATATATATATATAGTTTCTAGGTCCTGGATGGGAAGAGTATCCTACAGTCCAGTTACTTTGCTGACATGGTGATAAAATTCACAATTGGCAGTCTTTTCTGGGGTAGAGAGTGGGAGTATAGAATTATTATGGCAAGCTTCCTTCCAAGTAGGTCTTTGTTTGGCTTGGTGGGGCACTTGGGAAAGAGTTGGACTAGAAACTGGAATAGAAAGAAGATGGGAAGGAAAAGAACTGGGAGAAGTAGAGTCAGGGTAGCTAGTTTATAAAAGGATATGATCAAGGTCAAGGACAGGGAGATATGAGTGAGACTTCACTTACCTGAATGCTGTTACTCAGGGATCAGGAGGCAGTATCAAGTAATGGAAAAAGAACTGAACTAAAAAAAAAAATCAGGTTATTTAAGTTCCAGTCTCAGCTCTTACAGAAACTATCTTGGGCAGTCATAGAATTTGGGAATTACAGTTCTAGAGTTGGAAGGGATCTCAGAAGTCATCCAGCTATTTAACCTCTCACTCTCACCTGCAGCATCATTAAAATGGGAGGTGGGGATGGATTACATATCTATTGACATAATATATCCTATATTCATTAGTTGAGAATAGTCTATATGCCTTAATTATAATGAAGAATATTATTCCTCAGTTACATCAAATAGCCTATCATTTGTTATTCAGGCAAGTATTTTAGCTCAGAGCATCTACAATTGTCTTGGATTTTTCCAAAACCAAACTTTGTCACCCATTTCATTATTTCTAAATAGGAAAGAACAGTCTCTGTTGATCTATTATGGGTCAATTATTATATTAGACAATTTAAATTCCTTTTTTTTTGGCATTAGCCAACCATTGTGCAGTATGTAGAATACTAAATAGTATAGAACTAAGTATTATAATAATACAAGTCAACAAAGCACTGTAATCAATCAATAAATAAAATTTATTGTCAATAAAATTCATTGTTGGAGCAGCTAGGTGGCACAGTGGATAGAGCACAGACCCTGGAGTCAGGAGGACCTGAGTTCAAATATGATCTCAGACACTTAATAATTGCCTAGCTGTGTGACCTTGGGCAAGTCACTTGGCCCCATTGCCTTAAATAAAATTTTAAAAAAATAAAATTCATTGTTTTCTATGTGTTCACATAATGAATAGACTATGAAGGTATAAAACATTGTCTGACCTCAAGGATCTAAACATCTAGTTCACTGAAAAATAATTATCATTGTCATCAACAATTTAAAAAATTAATTTAATGTTTTAATTAGCAAAAATCTATTTTTTCTCCTACCTGTCTTCCCATTAAAAAAGAGGAAGAAAAAGGAAACCCCTGTAACAAATGTGCATAATCAAACATAGCAATTCTATATTAGTCTGCACCTTCAATTCATATGTCTTTGTCAAAAGGTGAATAGTAGGGGCAGCTAGGTGGTGCAAGGGATAGAGCACTGGCCCTGGAGTCAGGAGAACTCGAGTTCAAATCCGACCTCAGACATTTAATAATTACTTAGCTGTGTGGCCTTAGGCAAGCCACTTAGCCCCATTTGCCTAGCAAAAACCTAAAAAAAAAAAAAGGTGGATAGTGTATTTTATTGTAGGTCCTTTGCATAATATCTTGTTGTTGCATTAATCAGTGTTCTTAAGTACTTCAAAGCTGTTCTTGTTTACAGTGATGTTGCTATTGTTTCAATCATTGTCTTGGTTCTGCTCACTTCATCCTTCATCAATTCATAAAAACCTTTCTGGGTTAATCTGAAAATCTAAAATTATCTTTCCTCATATCTTTCTTACAATAACATTTCATTATATTCATACATACTAATTTGTTCAGTTATTCCTGTTTTTAATGGACATCCTATTTGTACTCATTTCTTTGCCACCACCAAAAAAAACTTTGCTCCTATAAATAATTTTTAAAAAAATTTACATCCCCATTGGTTACCACATAGAAAGGGCTTAAGAAATACTTTTTTTCATTCAAATTGTATGGTGTCCAGGGAAGAAAATGATCAAATAAAAAAGAAACAGTTGGGGAAGTTTTCATGGAAAAAGTAGCCAGAGAACTGGCAGTTGTGGGATTTGAATAAATAGAGAGGAAAGAAGAGGCCATTTCAGGTGAGTAATTCAACTGTGTAAGCCAAAGTACAGAGTTAGAATGAGAATGAAATGTCCTGAAACAGGTAGGAGATTGACAGGATGAAGGGTGTGCCCTTAGAGATGTAGGTCAGATTAGAGAGGACCTTGAAAGTCAAGCAGAGGGATTTAGATTTAGTGTGAGAAAAAAGGCTGGCTTTATGAATAGACAGACACCTGAGGGTATAATTAATGAGAGGGTGACAAGCATCCCCATAATCAGTTTCATTTCTTGACACAGCTTTAATTTTTGAGATTACAAGACTTTCCTGACTTTTCTGATCACTTCTTAGAATGAAAATACTCATAAGAGGGAGATATGTCATTGCCTATGCCTATGCTGTTATAAGGGAGAAGGCCATTATAGACCATAGCTAGAAGAGATATTAAAGGTCATCTGATCTTAGCCTCATTTATAATTTAATATTTATTTATTTATTATCATTTTGTACAAATTTTTAATACATTAATAAAATATTCTTGTTTAAGAGTAAACAAAATACCTCCTCCCCCAAAATATGGACTCACTTGAGCGATAAAGGGGAGAGAAAAAAATTAAAATTAAAATTAAAAAAAATAATAGTAATAATTGTAGGTATGGCCAGGTGGCGCAGTGGATGGAGCACCAGCCCTGGAGCCATGAGCACCCAAGCCCATATCCGGCCCCATACACCCAACAATCACTCAGCTGTGTGACATGCAAGCCACCCCAACTGCACTGCCCTGCATAAACCAAAAAAAAAAAAGATTAAAAAAAAGACCTAAAATAAAATAGTAATAATAGTAGGGGCGGCTGGGTGGTGGACAGAGCACTGGCCCTTGAGCCAGGAGCACCCGGGTCCAAATCCGGCCTCAGACACCCAAAGATCACCCTGCTATGTGGCCCCAGGCAGGCTACCCAGCCCCATTTGCCCTGAACCCCTCAAACAATAATAATAAAAAAATGTGCTTGAGTCTTTGTTCCAACACCAAAAACTCTGTCGCAGGTGGATCACATTCTTTATAAGTCCATCATAAAATTTACTTCCATGTTTTTCCACCATTGCCATTGCTGATCGCAACTCCCTCCTTTCTTATTTCTCCACTACCATGTACTATATTTTCTCTCTCCTTTCACTCTGACTTTGGTGTAGGGTCGCTGAGTGGCGCAGCAGAAAGATCCTTGGTCCTGGGGCCAAAAGGCCCCGAGCCTCCTCTTAGGCCCAGCATCCACCTGGCCCTATGGTCCCAGACAGGCCTTCCAATCCCAGCCCCTTGCAAGAAGTAAAAAAGAAAATGTGTTATATCTGACCACTCTTCCCCCATGGCCCATCCTCTCCTCCATCACTCACATCACCCCCCCCCCTTCCCCCTGTAACCCTCTCTCCTTCTTACTCCAGATGCCTATACCCCATTGAGTATATATGTTGTTTCCTCTCCTAGCCTGATGAGAGCAAAGATTCCCTCATTCCCCCTTTCCTTCCCCACTTCCATATCATTGCAGTAGCTCATTGTAATAAAGAAAAATCTTATTATATGAAATATCTTGGCCTATTCCCCCTCTCCTTTTTCTTTCTCCCATTACATTTCCCTTTTTTCTATTGACTCCATTTTTACACCATATTTTATCTTCAAATTCAGCTTTCTCCTGTGCTTCAACTATAAAAGCTCCCTCTACCTGCTCTTTTAACTGAGAAGGTTCATATGAGTATTATCAGTGTCATTTTTCTATGCAGGAATACATGCAGTTCATCATCATTAAGTCCCTCATATTTTCCCCTTCTCCTCCAATCTCCATGCTTCACCTGAGTCCTGTATCTGAATATCAAACCTTCTGTTCAGATCTGGCCATTCCAACAGGAACATTTGAAATTCCCCTGGTTCACTGAAAGTCCATCTTTTTCCCTGGAAGAAGACATTCGGTTTTGCTGGGTAGTTGATTTCTTGGTTGCATTCTAATCTCTTTTGCCTTCCGGTATATAATATATATATATATATACATATATATATATATATATATATGTTATATTATATTATATTCCAAGCCCTATGAGCTTCCAATGTAGTTGCTGCTAAGTCCTTCATGATATTTGAATTGTGTCCTTCTGGCTGCTTGTAATATTTTCTCTTTGACTTGGGAGTTCTGGAACTTGGCTATAATATTCCTGGGGGTTGGTTTTTTGGGATCTCTTTCTCGGGGGGATTGGTGGATTCTCTCCATTTCTATTTTGCCCTCTGCTTCTAGGATATCAGGGCAATTTTCCTGTAGTAATTCTTTGAAAATGATGTCAAGGCTCTTTTCCTGATCATGGCTTTCAGGTACTCCAATAATTTTTAAATTATCTTTCCTAAATCTGTTTTCCATATCAGTTGTTTTTTCAGTGAGATGTTTCACATTTTCTTCTAATTTTTCATTCTTTTGGTTTTGAAGTATTGAGTCCTGATTTTTAGTAAATTCATCAATCTCCCTAGTTCTATGTCTAATGGATTTGTTTCCTCAGAGAGCTTTCTTATCTCTTTTTCCATCTGGCCCATTCTGCTTTTTAAAGCATTCTTCTCCTCCATAACTTTTTGAACTGTTTTATCTATTTGACCTAAGCTGGTTTTTAACATGCTATTTTCTACAGCATTTTTTTGGATTTCCTTGACTAAGCTGCTGGCTTCATTTTCATGTTTTTCCTGCATCTCTCTCCTTTCTTTTCCCAGTTTTTCTTCTAATTCCCTCATTTGATTTTCAAAGTCTTTTTTGAGCTCTGTCAGAGCCTGAGCCCAATTTCTGTTTTTCTTGGAGTCTTTAGATGCAGGAGCTTGTGCTTCCTCATCTTCAGACTGAGTGTTTTGATCCTTCTTGGACTCACAGGCAAAATATTTCTCAATGGTGTTCCTCTTGTTTCTCTGCTTGCTCATTTTCCCAGCCTTAGCCTGTTTTGGGGTGCTTCCTGGGCTTTTGGGACATTCCCACAAGCATCTCAGTGTAAGAGGCTCTGTCCTCCCTCCTGGTCTGTGAATGACCATATGCACTCCCCTCTGCCATGGGGCTGAGGTGGGGGGGGCCTGCTGTTCTGGGGGGGGGGCTAGACTGCGATCAGGATCTGAATGTGGTCAGGACCCCAGCGTCTTAGCCTCATTTATAGATGAAGAAACCGGAGCCCAGAGAAGTTAACTTGTCTAAGGTACTAAACTAGTAAATATATAATAATAATAGTAGTAGCAGTTGTAATAATAATAATCATAATAATAATAACAACAACAATAATAATGATAGCTGGTATTCATATCCCATTTTGGAAGCAGCTAGGTCAGTGGAGAGTGCTTAGCCTAAACTTAGGAAGATCTGAGTTCAAATCCAACCTCAGATACACACTAATTATGTGACCCTGGCAAGTTACTTTGTCTTAATCTACTGAAGAAGAAAATGGCAAATAATCCAGTATCTTTGCCCCCCCAAAACCCCTCAGACAGTATGGTCAACAGGATCACTAGGAGTTGGATAAGGCTAAAGAATAATAAAGCATTTTAAGGTTTGCAAAGTGATTTATAAGCATTTTTTCATTAAATTCTCACAATAAATTTGGAAGGTAGGTGCTATTGTTATATTCATTTTAAGTTTGAGGAAACTCAGGCAGACAGAGATGAAGGGATTTGCCCAGCATTACCCAGTTAGTAAATATATGTGATCAAATTTAAACTCAGATTTTTTTATTTTTATTATTGCTTTTGCAAAGCAATGGGGGTTAAGTGACTTGCCCAAGGTCACACAACTAAGTACTAAGTGTCTGAGGTTGGATTTGAATTCAGGTCCTCCTGATTCCAGGGCTGGCGCTCTATCCACTGTGTCACCTAACTACCCCCAGAACTCAGGTCTTTTTAACTCTAGATTCTGACTCTAGCTTCCAGTTGAATAACTTTGAAGTTTTGGGGGGATTGGAGGGTTAAATGTACCTGTGATTAAAGCAATGTAGGAAACTTTCTGCACAGAAAGTATTAGCCATTTGTAATTGATAATTTTAGCTAGTTGCCTTAAGGACACTGAGATGTTAAATGTCAGAGTCACAGGTCTCCCTGACTCTGAGACCAGATCTCTGTTCACCATTATATCTCCTCTCATTTTTTATCATTTATATTTATAATAATAATAATTATTGGGGGGAGCTAAGTGGCACAGTAGATAGAGCACTAGCCCTGGAGTCAGGAGGACCTGAGTTCAAATGAGGCCTCAGATGCTTAATAATTGTCTAGTTGTGTGGCCTTGGGCAAGTCACTTAACCTCATTGCCTTCCATAAATAAAATTTTAAAAAATTATTATTATTATTATTATTATTATCAGATAACACCTTAGTAGATATTAGGGCTACTATCACAGATTGTCATTAGATGTGAACTTAGAGAAAATGTTATGTAAGAAGTATAATAAATTGAGGCCATTTCATCCCAATTTCCTTCTGATTGAGGGGATTTAGGGAGAGCATGATCCCAAGATTTTTTAGGAGGGAATAATAATTTCTTGGTAGGTTTTGTTTCTTGGATATTTTGAAAAAATAACCATTTGCAAAAGTTATTTGATGTTAAATAATTGTGGTTAGTCAATGGCCCCAAAGTATGTCTCTGTGTGTGTGTGTGTGTGTGTGTGTGTGTGTGCATTTGCTTTATTTAGTCAATGGTAGGGGAAAGAGTCATTTCTCCAATCCATCAGGGTACCTTGGAAACATAAAGGGTAGATAAAGTAACTTGACTCTAGGAGAGTTGAACCAGACAACCATGCACATTGACTAGAGGGCAGTGTTGGAATCGGGAAGATCTGAGTTCAAATTTGATCTCAGTTAGTGATTAGTTGTGTGACCTTGGAACAATCACTTAACGCTGTTTGCCTCAGTTTTTGAGAAGGGAATGGCAAACCACTTTAGTATCTTTGCCAAGATGGCACAAAGACTTGGACACAACTGAACCCAGGACTGTTGTGAGGAGCAAATGAAATAATTGTAAAGCTCTGGGCACATAGAAAGCATTATATAAATGTTAGTGATTATTTTGCATTCTCTTTCAACTCTAAACCTGTGATTCTATGATCTCCTTTAATCATGACAGAAGTAGGTTTAGGAGAAAATATGATAGGCTCTATATCTGAGGTAGTGAGTTTGAGAAGTTAGCTGGGGGGGGGCATAGAGATACAAATCTACTAAAAGCAACTGGAAATTCAGATCTGGAAGAGAGGTTAGAATTAGAGATAAGATTTGAGCTTCATTCTTTAAGAATGAATGAGTAAAGGAAAGAGTTTACTAATTGCATTGAGCATTCTTTTGCAATTTGCTAAGGAATGCGGATTCTAAGAAAAATGAGTCAGTGCCTGCCCTCAGAGAGATAGCATTCTATCTAGAGGGCTAGGTGGTTAGAGAAGAGTGTTTTGGTATGGAAATCACTGATTTGGTTAAAGAGAGGAGCCTTTGGGGCGGTAAGTAGAAGAGTCCTTTCCAAAAGCAAAGATAAGGTTGTTTGTTTCCTGATCCCAGATAAAGTTATTACCTCTGGGGTGTGTGGTGAGGAATACCTATCTTGGCAGAAGATGGCAGAGGTGAAGCACGCTTGGGGACATGATACTGAAGCTATAGGAATGGAGGATAGTGTCAAGAAAATGTAGTCAAATGAGAGGAGAGAGCTAAGGACAGAACTCGGGGCTCTTCAAGTCTTTAGGAACATTTGTTCCCATCGCTATTGTTGACATTTGCTTAGGAGAAAAGGGGAGGGACATGTCACTCCCCAAAAAAGTGTCAAAAAAAAAAAGACAACAGTTCCAAAATACCAGAGAACTTTTGGGGAAGTCCTATCGTCTACCTCCTGGCCCTAAAGTAAACGGCCACCTCCTCTTCCACTCTTCAAAGACAAGACTTGTGCCACAGGAAGCCTGGGCTCGGAGCTGCTGCAGGCCTATTAGAAGAGCAGCGATTTCCTTTCAAACAGCCCAGTTATCTATAGACTCCACCGAGCCCGTCCTCTCCCCCACCCCTTTACTCCTCAACCCACCCACCTACTTCCTCCCACTCCACACACACACACACACACACACACACACACACTTGCTGAGAGGGCTGCCAAAAATTTCCACCCTCTGCGCCCACCCCCACCTCCCTAGCTGACTTCCTTCCAGCATTTCCTGAGCTGGATGATCCTAGGATTTGTAAGACAGGAAAAAAAGGAAAGAGTGAGGGCGGTCGAGAGAGACAGGATGCTTGTTTTTCATTTGACCAAAGCGGTCTGAAGGCAAGAGCCGGGGCCTAAGAAAGCGAGCTGCCCTGCGGACTGTGCCCAAGCTCCCTCTGCACCGCTGGCAGGTTGGCTAGCGCCGGGCCCCCTCCGTTAGAGCCCCCTCCTTCTCTGGGCATATGCAGTCGGGGAGGGGGTGAGGAAGGCGGTGAGGGAAGGAGACCGCTCCCCTTCCCTCCAAAGCAGAGGAAAAACACCAGAAGACCCAGCAGGAGGCTGTGAAAGTCCCTGGGACTCCAGCAAGGAAGTGACACTCCCAACATAACATCTACTTCAGCTGCCAAGTCCGAAGCGGGGCCCTCCTCCACCCACTGCTTCCCTTTGATGCGAGCTCTGGAGGTCGGGCTATGCTCTCTCCGCTGCGCCCTCCCCCTCCCCCAGCCCAAGAGGGGCTGAGCTGAGCCGGCCCGGGGCCGCTTTCATGTGGGAGCCTCTGGTCCGGAGCCCTCCTCTGCTCCGCGCCCGATGTGACCCTCCCGAGCCCTGCTCCAGGCGCTGATCCGAGGAGGAGAATCCATCTTCAGCCCGCTGCCAAGGCGGAGGGGGAGGGAGGGAGGGACCAGGAGGGGGGTGAGCCTCTTTGGGACTAACTCATGAAGAACAAGGGTGCAAAACAGAAGTTGAAACGAAAGGGTGCTACCGGTGCATTTGGTTGTGATCTGACGGAATATCTGGAGACCTCGGGCCAGGATGGTAATGTACTCTTTGCCAGTTCTATTCTTTTTATGGTTGCTTTCTATTTTTTATTTTCAGGGAGGGAGAGGGGCAACAGATCCTGCCAGGGTGGGCTGGGTGCAGGTCTCCCTCTGAAGGTTGCTGGGAGCGTCAGGAATTGCGCCCCTGGGACTCTTCAGGGGATCCGCTATCTGGACTGTCACCCTGCTCTGCCCGGTCGGAAGGGGCTGGCTGTCCGCGGAAGCTGCCGCTCCTCAGCGCGGGCTCCTTGGTGATGGGGGCTGACCGGGGGACAGTGAACTCCCGAGGACTGACCCCAGGCTGGGATGCTGGCACACTGCGCCGAGAAAGACCAGTGGACAGCCGGACGCATGGGTTGGCGGGGTACGCATGGGTTGGCGGGTGAAGGCTTGGCTGCCTTCAGAGTAGAGCAACCTGGAATGTGTGTGTGTGTGTGGGGGGGGGGGGTTCAATAGGCCGCCCATCTGCCCTTTTAAGAGTAGACTGGAAGGGAGTGTGTGTGAGAGAGTGTGAGTGTGAGTGTGTGTGTGAGGGGGGTGTTCCTCACTGGGGGAGTGGTTGTACTAACATTTTCTGCATTTCTGAACAGATGCCAGATTTACACTACTACCTCGCTTCCCATCCCCATCCTCCCCACCCCTCACTCCATACCTCCTCCTGGGCTTTCAGATTAGCATATGGTGTGTCAGACAAGGGGAGTGTTGTAAAAAGGTCAAAGGGCTTTGGCTTGAAAATAGTTTGGGATGTGTAAAAGAAACAGAGAACATTTATGTTTTCGAGGTTGCAGAGAACGAAAAGGGGGCCCAGTGGGGTAGAAAAAATTTAAAGATTCATTGCCAAAAGAAAAAAAAAGCGCCAAACAGTGTAACAGTAATGTATAGTATTTTAGGTTAGAACGTAAATTATGGGAAAAGTCAGAAAAGTAAGTGTTAAGGTTTCTCTTGTAAGATTAACTGTCCCCCGGTGCCCCCACCCCCACTAATTTACAGGTCACAATTGAGCTTTTACTGGAGAAATAGTTTGATTTGAATGTACGTTAAAATTATAGCAAAAAAGGAACGTTTGAATGGGATCTTGCAGTGCATCAATAGCATGGGGACTATTACTGGAATATTAAGGGTTATCTTGAAACACTTCAGCATTCATTGTCTGCCACAAGTGCAGAAAACTTGCTTTAACTTTTTTAAAAAAATGTTTAGGTAGTAAATCACCTAGCTATTTGCATCCTTGTAATGTATATAAAAAAAATTCTTTCACTTCATAATAAGGACACTGAGACTGGGTTTGCCTAATCACATGGCTACTAAGTTTCACAGATAGGATCTGAACCCAGGTCTTACCTGACTATAATTCTTGCACTCTGTTCACTGCTCTGGGCTATTATCTTCCCAGGTGGGACTTATATTATTTAAGCAAACAATCATTAAACTAGAACTTATTGAAGCAACAAAGAATGAATCAGTCATAAAAAAATCCTTGACTTTAAATTACAAAGTGGTTAGTACTCTGGATCAATCTTTTTTATTTTTTGTAATACTCTGAAGACCGGTATATGAGTTGAGATAAATGTGGATAGAATCTCCTTTGAAGATGAGAAAGCATTTTTTAAAAAATAATATTTTAGGGGGGCGGCTAGATGGCACAGTATGGGGGCAGCTAGGTGGTACAGTGGATAGAGCACTGGCCTTGGAGTCAGGAGTACCTGGGTTCAAATCCAACCTCAGACACTTAATAATTACCTAGCTGTGTGGCCTTGGGCAAGCCACTTAACCCCATTGCCTTGAAAAAAAAATATTTTTATTTTTCTCAATTACAATTAAAAACAATTTTCAACATCGATTTTTAAAATTTTTGAGTTCTGTATTTTCTCTATCCCTGAGACAGTATGTAATTTGCTAGAGTATACATGTGAAATCAGGGCAGGAGAAAGCATTAACTATGTATTGGTTGTACTAGATTTAGGTCAACAAACATGTATTAAGTGCCTATTACATGTCTGCTATTGTCACACTTAGATACCTTTTCTGCCCTCCCAATTTCTCAAGTGCATTCAAAGTTCAAGTTCATATGTAAAAAAGCATGCCTTTGAAAACCCACCTTTAGGCTCCTTGTTTATTTGTTTACTTTCTCCTTCCAAAGGGAGCTGAGAATTACTAGGAAAAGGGGGTGGGGGATCTACTTGTCAGCTCTATTCCAAATATCATAGAAATATAGAACTGGAAAAGACTAAACTATATGGCCTTAAGGTCAAGTCATTTGACCTAATGAGAGGGTTTAAGTAAAATAGTCTCTTTTAGCTCAAAAAATTCTAGTATTTCTATTATTCTAAGCTATCAATCAACAAGTATTTATTAAGCATATATTATGATACAATCACTCTGCTGAGTTATAGGGGTACAACACTGAAATGTAGGCTCTCAAATTTACATATACATCTATAAATATAATTTACATATACATTTACATATACATCTATAAATAGATATACATTTATATATATTTATATATATTATAAATATATAAAATATAGATAAGAAGTGAATTTTTAATAGGAGAGTGAGGGAATCTGAAAAGACTTCATATAGAAGGGGAAATCTAGGCATTCGACTAGGGAGGTGTATTTCCAGAATGGGTGATGGTCCATGGAAAGGCATAGAAAAGAAATTGAATTTGTATGTGGAGAACAGTTAAAAAAAAATCAGATAAATTTAAAGTGAAAGTTCCTGAAAAGGAATTGTGTGCAATAAAATTATAAAGGTAGATTGGGACCAGGTTGTGAAGGGCTTTAAATTGTATTTGTATCTGCAGCACTTAAAAAAAGTAATTTGCATATATAACTTTTTCATTCATTCATGTAAATTCTAGAGTATGGAGTTTATATTTGATCCTCTGGTAATAGGGAACCACTGTTGTTAGAGTAGAGAAATAATATGATCAGACCCATGTTTTAAGACTATCTTCCTGTGGGGGGGTGGGGGGGCAGGGAGAATGGGGTGGGAATTATGGATTGGAGTGATAAGAGGCTTTAGGCAGGAATAATAAATAGGAAATAAAATGCCTTAGTACAGGAAAGAGGTGGAATCTGAACTAAGGTGGTAGCTGTGTGAGTGGAGAGAAGGGGACCAGAGCTAAAGATATGATCTAGGTAGAAATAATGTTCAGCTACTCAATAGAAATGGGAGAGAATGGAGAATAAGGATGATGAGGAGAAGGATAAAGGAGAAAAATAACCAAAAGAGCCTAAGAGGTAGGCTCATTGAATTCAGAAGGGAAGATAAAGGAGTTGGATTTGGGCTTATGAATTTTGAGGTCCATACTGCCCAAAATCTCCAATAGCTTTGAATGATGAAGAGGAACTGGAGGTTAGGAGAGATACATAAATCTGAGAATCATTTGTATAGAAGTTATAATTTAACCCTTGAGAGTTGATAAGATCACCTAGAGAGAATACTGAGAGGAGAGGAAGTCCCAGGACAAGAGCCTTGCAGAACACCTACAATTTAGTATAGTTATTTTGCATGTAGTCTGTCTCATTAGAATATTAGAATATGAACTCAAGAGCAAGTACCTTTTTTTGGGTGGGGACACTTAGTATCTCAGGCATTTACACAGGGATCTTGTCTAAAAGGCAAGATGTATATGGTGGAAATATATGGCATCAGTAGAACTAAGTTGAATTGCAGACTCTTACTTTCTTGATCTGTGATCTTCCATAAATCATTTTATTGCCCTGTATTTCTCATCTGCAAAATGGAGATAATAGTAGAATTTTGAAACTTAAGTCTAGTTCAATTCCCTAATTTTTCAAATGAGGACTTTGAGTCTAAGAAGAACAAAATGATTTCCCCAAGATCTTATAGCAAATTATTAGGAAAGTTGGGCCTTGAAACTAGTTCTCTACATCACACACACACACACACACACACACACAGCCAGACATCTCTTGTCTTTCAGAATTATTATAAAAATCAAATCTAATAATTTATGTAAAGTCCTCATAGCCATAAAGTATCACACAAATGTTAACTGTTATTAATCAGATAAAGAAATCTAGAAAGGAAATATGATGGAATGGATGGAGAGCTAGTTTTAAAGTAAGGAAGACTGGATTTAAATGAGAGGCAGCAGGTTATAGTGAGTAGAAAGCTAACTTCAAAGGCAGTTTGGGATTCTGGGAGAGTAACAATGTCTCCATGCTCTAAGCAACTCTCTTAAGATGAAAAGCAGTGGAAAAGGTACTCTTGTATGGTAGGGGAGTTAAAGCATACAGCAATTCCCTATTCAGGGAAATTGTAAGTACACTTCCTACCTTGAACCACTCACTCACTTAATCCATCTCTGCTCCCTCGGCAGCTAACTCTCTAAGCTTTTAAGGCCCAGAACAATTGCCTGACTGCATTGATATAGGAAAATACTGCACCAATGAAATCAGTGATCCAGTTGGAAAAAATTTTTGTTAAATTAAACTCTTATTCTGCTGATTCAGTACCATATAGAAGTGATCTGTTTTCTCAAGTCATGTTGATCAGTTCTGGAAGTTGAAAAAAACTGGAATGCAGTCAGGTTCAATTTGGAAAAGCTCATTACTAGAGTTGGGGAACCAAGTAAATTAGTTTATATGGCAATAGCACTTATGAAACCACCAACCAATTTCAAAAGGGGAAGTGGAAGGAATCCCTTTCGAGATGAAACCACAGATTTTCTAAGAAATGATGAAGTAAACTGAGGCAAAGATGATCTAAATAATGAGATCACAGAGCCAGGATTAGAACTCAAATTCAGTTTCTCTCCCTCAGCATTTGTCAAATTAGTGACCTAATTTTTAAAGTTATGAACAGATAATTGATAGCAGATCCATTGATGTGATCAAAAAATTCATGTTCTAAGACAAGAGCGAAAACTGAATACACATATGTAAGAGCTTTGTAATTTAAGAAAAATTGACCCCTAAGCTATCCATGTAATGACTGGCATAGTCATAATTTTTCAGCATGATAGTTATACCTGAAATTCACAGAAATCACTGTAATTTTGATAGAACTCTGGACATGGGAATTTTGAAGGCAATGTGAATGAACATAAAGAGAGCACTAGATTTGGAACCAGAAAATATGAGTTCTGATCTCCCCCCCCCCCCACTAGCTAACTATGTGTTCTTAGTACAAGCAAGTCATTCCCCCCTGGGCCTCAGTTTCCTCATCTATAAAGTGAGGAGGTTGGACTTGGAGAAAAAAATGACATCCTTCTTAGCTCCCAATTTATGAACTTAAGATTTCAGGCAAGAAAGAGAATTATGTAGGGTTAGGGGTGGAGAACAGGAAGTCTCTAGAGAGGAAGAAAGCTTCAACAAGTTCTATTATCTTTGAATAAAGTTTTCCCAGAGGAAGTTTTTAGGATTTAGAATTAAAGGGACTTTATAGATGTAGATCTCATCCAAACTCTCAATTTACAGAGGAAAGAGACCAAGAGAGGTAAAATGACTCCAAAT
The DNA here is from genome assembly GCF_037893015.1 of Macrotis lagotis. Taxonomy (NCBI): domain Eukaryota; kingdom Metazoa; phylum Chordata; class Mammalia; order Peramelemorphia; family Peramelidae; genus Macrotis; species Macrotis lagotis. The sequence continues at coordinate 572,244,076 of NC_133658.1, forward strand.
TCAAGGTTTCTCATAAACACATTGCCTTGCCAAGCTACTCCAGGTGAGGGCCCTCCATCAGTCACAGACTAATTTGGAGCTGTGAAAGGCATTAACGAATGGAGGAAAGAAAGAAAAATTATTTATTAAACTTTTACCATATGCTAGACAATGTATTAAGCACAAGGAAACAAACAGAAAGATGAGTTTGTCCCTGCCTTCCTCTATTTCAATAGAAAGAGGTAAAACTAGAAGAGGAGAAGAGGATGGGGGAGAGGGGAAAATTTACCAAATATTTGAGTGCCTGTTGTTATATTCTAGATCTCATAATAGATTAAAAAAAAAGAAAAACTCCAAACAAACCTAGATACAGTCCTTGCCCTGAAGCTAATGGCATCCAAGGCAGAGTTCACATACTTCCTTTTCTTAGGGCCACCTTAGTTTATCTGTAGTGGTACTTTGAGGTTGTGGGTGGGCCCTTCTGGAGTTGTGTCCTCAGACACATTTGTCTTTAAGCTTAATTCCAAATGGCACATTTCTTCATTTCCCTCCCTTTAACCCTTTCTTCCCTATCAGAAGAGACCTCAGGAGGCCATCCAGACCATCCCCCTCAAATTGAGGCAGAGGGACATTAAAGAGGCTTGCCTAGGGTCAAAAATTTGAAAAAGTCTTCTTACCTTAAAGTCTAGTGCCAAAATCCTATATGACACTACCTCTTTTTTAGTGGGGGGGAGCGTTTTGGAGTGGGGTATTTCTTTTCACGTCTTCCCATTTCTTTCTTTTTTTGTGAGGGTGGCATTGTTTCTTTTCCTTTAGTTTTGGAATATGGATTTGTCCCACATTAGCAGACTCATGTGAGAATTTGCTGCAGAAAATGATGTGAATCTTTGGGGGGAAGTACTTGGGTTAGTGATTCACTAACTCTCTCTTACCTCTTCCTTTTGAGTCATTTATTCTAAGCCTTCCTTTGGGGTTTAGATATATTAGATTGTCTGGAATCATTTGACTAACAGAAGGCATATTGAGAAACCTTTTAAAAAATCCATCCTGGTTACTCTTCCCCTTTTTGTCTGGAATAGGGAATCTCTGAACTCTCCTAAAAGGCCTGTTTTATTTCACTGAGCCCCCTGACAAAGAACTTATGAGGTCAAATTGCTCTGGTACTATTCCTATATAGTCCAGATACCAATGCTGCACTTGGTGGACAGTTATGATTATTCCTTTCAGAACATAACCTCAGATGGTTTCATTAAGAGGTATGAACAGTGGTTAATTAACCCTGTTATTGCTGAAGATATTATTTTCTCCTAGAATACATTATACCATAAATCTGGATTTAATTTTGAAAATGAAGCTCAAAATAGTAACCAAAAAAACCCCAAAAATGTTCATTCCAAAGGTAGTTTTCCAGAGCTATGGAAATCATACATTCCCTGTCTTAAGGAATCAAGATAAGGAAACAGCAGAGTTTTTTATTTCAAAGGGATCTTTTAGTCCAGCTGATAAATTGACTAACACCTCTGTAGCTTCTAAAGCAAATCTCTAAAACTAACTCATTCCTATGTATACTTGGAAAGCATTCAGAATTCCTTGGTGAACTAGACCTTCATTTTTCAAGATCTTCATAAACTCTGAAGGAGGCTGTGAAGTTGAAATGGAAATTCTCAAGTTCTATGTACAGTTTAGTTGAAGAGACTTTTTAAAAATACCAAAATGGGGTGGGGAAGGGCAGAAAAGAAGGAACAGAACTTAACAGAAATCATCAGAAGATACATTTTTTTTATTAAGATTCAGATTTAAAATTTAAGGAAGTAGAATAAAAATTATCAAGATTTTTTCACTTTTTAAAGGAGAGGGACACTATCTTAAACTTTTTATTTATCTCAGTATCTAGTACATACAACACTTTACATATTGTAGCTCTCAATAGCTAGTTGTTGACTAGATGAATTGAATGACCAGTTGTTTTCAAGTGTACAAATTCTAAATTCCTGAAAAGTCTCAGAAGGTGATAATATTCTATAATATTCTTGAATCACAGGCCCAAAGGATCAGTAGAGTGTAATGAAATTCAGCCATGACAAACTCAGGCACTTCAGAATCTAGTCTCCTCCTATCCTGTTTATTTCATTTTCCCCTCTACCTACCACTTGCTCTTAATCTCTCATTTTTTCTTTCCCTTTTTCTCCCTTTCTTCCTCTTCTTAACTGGGAATAGTAAAATAGTAAAAAATATATTTTACTATGTTTCTGGTTAGATGAGGTGAACATTTTATTCCATGTTGCCTAAATACAAAACAGCAAATAGGATTAATTTCATATATATATATATATGTATGTATGTATGTATGTATGTAGGTGTGTATATATGCATATATATACATATATATATATATATATATATATATATATATAAATTACCAAGGAAGAGCAAAGATTCAAAAAGTTTTTATATATAAATGTCACCTGTATTTTTTGTCGTCCTAGAGCTGTGGCTTTTCTACAGTTAAATTTGGAGAATTAATCTGGTCAGTTCACTAGCAAGTATTAAGTATCAGACACAGAGCTAAGCACTGGGGATGGAGTGAAAGGCAGAAACAGCCCCTGCCCTCAAGAAGCCTATCATCTAATGAAGTGAAAAAACAGTATATATAGGTACAAATAGAATAGCTGGAAGGCAGAGGGCTCTAGCTATTTGACGAAGGAAAGGAGGAGGAATGAGAAAGACTTCTTACAGAAAACGACATTTGATCTATCTTGAAGGAAGACTGCATGCAGAAATGAGAAGCAAGAGGGATGGAGTCATTTTTAAAAATTCATTATGGGGAAAGACACATAGCTGAGGACCAGTTAGTTGGTCACTCTCTTGGGAAGGAAATCTAATTCATCAGTGAAATTGAAAGCTCCAATTCAGACAGAGGTGTGAAAATCTTGGGACTTAATAAATGAGAAATCCAGGTTGATCTGATAAAAACTTGTAAGGATTTGAAGACTGGAAAAAAAGATTCAGGGGCAGATAACAATGGTCTAAATAAAGGGTTGCGATAACCATGAGGGATAAAAAATAGTTTGTGTGTATAATAACTTGGACTTTTCTGTCCCTTTTGCATCTAATTAGTTGCCCCATCAGGTTGGTTCCCTCTGATCCTAAGACTAAATCAATATAATTCAGAGTCTCTGGGTCTGTAGCACATTCTTTCTCTCATCTCTGTATTTTTACATATGCTTTCTTTCCCCTGTGCTCAGAAATACTCCATTCTCTTTGCCCCTTGGAATCCTTTCCAAGCTTCTCTCAAATATTGCTTCCTAAAATGACACCTTTCTTGTCCTTTCTCCCTCCCCCAAGCTTCCAGTGCTTCTCTGCACTTTGAGTTTGACTTGTATTTACTTTGTATATTTTGTTTATCCTTGTTGTGTACATGTTGCCTCTTTCAGACACTACCCACTCCTTGAGAACAAAGTCCTTCATTTTTGTCTTTGAATCTTCGGTGCCTAGTAAGTACTGGAGTGCTTACTAAGTAAACAATAATTACTAAGCAAGAAAAAAAAATAAGCATATATTACTAAGTAATAAATTTTTGGATAGATTGACTGGATCAGGCTATAGAAATAACTTTTTTTCTCACCTGTCTTTCATAGCTAAGTATCACTTCCTACAGGAAGCCATCTGATCCTCTTAGCTATGTGATTTCTCCCTTCTACAATCATTCCTCTTACTGTTTAAACCCTTCCTAGGCAGTGAGGTGAATAATGAAAAAAGCCCTGGACTTTCAAGTTCAGATTCAGACATTGCTAGCTATGTAACGTGGGCAAGTCACTTAACCCTGTTTGCCTCAGTTTCCTCATCTGTAAAATGAGATAGAGAAACCATCCCATCTCTTTGCCAAGAAAATTTCAAATGGGGTTATGAAGAGTGACACAACTGAAACAACACAAGCAGCGTCCTTTTCAGCATCTCTGCTGCCATTGTCCTCTTTTTACAAAATGAGGAAATCGAAGCTGTGATAAGTTAAGTAACTTATATGATCAGAGGTGAAGTTTGATGCCAAATACATACAAGCATTTAAACATATCCTGGTCTTATTTCCCTTTACAAGACTTTTTAAACTTTTGGAGGACAAGGGCTATGTCTAACTGGTCTTTGAATCCAACACAGCAAATAATGGAATGTATTACATGTTAAAACATTAATAAATGTTAATTAGTTATATGCTTGCATACATGAATGAGCAAATGACTGAATCATTAAAGAAACAAAAGGGTCCAGGCTCTGAATTCCAAGAGAATCTTTTATACTCATAACTAAATCATAATAGCCAAAAGTTGCCTAAGTAGAACCTTAACAGGCCTGGGGAAATTTCTGGAACCTCTCTCTTTCAATACAGAGGGTACCCCCAGGAGTTTTGCTAGCTAGGCAAACCTTGATTGTAGCTGCTCCAAGTCTTCAAGTTTGAGCATATAGAGTCAGTTAAGTTTTAACATTTTTATTTTCTTTAACAAAACTGCTTTATATGAGCCAATAAGGTATTTCTTCTCAAAACACTAAATTTGCTTTTCATCTATTTTCATTTAGCTCCACCCTACTTACCAGTCTGTTCCCTTATTCTCATCAAAACAAAACCTCCTTTACAATCAATGCTTCCTTTACCCTTTCCTGTTTCCTAGGTACAAAGTTTATAGTCTGCAACTATGGAGAAATATGATTTTGGGGACTTTGGGAAGACTCCCTCATTCAAAACAAAATTCTTTTCCTAATGATACCTGATATTACATAAATTCAGGGACAAAGATTTTTATTCCACTATAAGATAATATAGGCCTTAGTCTAGTGTTCTAATGTCCCTGGGAGTAGACTTCCAGAGGACTCAGGTACTCACTAATTTTCCCTTTTCTGAATTCCATCACATATGGTCTGTCCCACAAAATTTAATTATAAGATATTTTGTAGTATTCTCTGATGGCTTCATCTAAAAGTTTTATCTTCCCAATTTAATTATCAACTTTTTGCAGGAAAAAGTATCATATTTTATTCATTATTTACCATAAGCCCCTACCATGATACTGGGCCCATAGGTAAATGGTCAATATCTTCTTATTGATTGGTCTCTGCTGTTCCAGATAGATGATAGGTTTTTAAGGCAGCTGCAAATATTTCATATGGAGTCTAAAATGGTCCTGGAGACTCACTCATGGAAACTTTCATTTCAAGTCTGGAGAAATCACAATACGATACAATCTATTTAAATCACTAAAGGGATTTATGGTTATTCTAGGACAAAAATAGAAACCAGGTCCAGAGTTTAGGTGTGAAACTCCCAGAGCCATTGAATATTTGATTAGATCAGTTGAGCCAGAGTTCAATAATTCTTTTATAATTAATATTTTATTTGTTTTTCAATTATATACAATAGTAGTTTCTACCTATCATTTTTGTAAGGTTTTGAATTTTACAATTTTTCTCCCACCCTCCCTTCCCTCCCCATCCCCGGACAGAAGGTGATCTGATCATCTTTACATTGTTTCCATGCTATCTATGCATTGATCAAAAGTGACTATGTTGAGAGAGAAATCATATACTTGAGGAGAAAATATAATATTAGAGATAGCTAAATTATGTAGTACATAAGACACTTTCTAAAATAGGTTTTTTGCAAGGCAAATGGGGTTAAGTGACTTGCCCAAGGCCACATAGCTAGGTAATTATTAAGTGTCTGAGGCATAAGACACTTTAAAAAAAAATTAAAGGTAATAGACTTTGCTTAAACTCCACAGTTCTTTCTCTGGATACAGTTGGTATTCTCCATCACAGGTACTCTAAAATTGTCCCTGATTGCTGCACTGATGGAATTAGTGAGTCCATCAAGGTTGATCATCACCCCCATATTGCTGTTAGGGTGTACAATGTTCTTCTGGTTCTGCTCATCTTGCTCAGCATCAGTTCTTGTCTTTCCAGGTTTCTCTGAAATCTCATCCCTCTTGGTTTCTAATGGAACAATAGTGTTCCATCATATACATATATCACAATTTGTTCAGCCATTCCCCATTTGATGGACATTCACTTTATTTCTAATTCTTTGCTACCACAAACAGGGCTGCTATGAATATTTTTGTACAAGTGATATTTTTACCCTTTTTCATGATCTCTTCAGGCAGAGTTCAACAACTCAACATTTACTAGCTCTTAGAGGTAAGTCACTTTGTTTTTGTTGTTGACTCTTGTCCAGGTACAGTACCTATAAGAAGAGCTTGCTTTTTGTTGTTGAATCATTTCAGTTGTGTCCAACTCTTCATGGCTCTATATGGGGGTTTGCCATTTCCTTCTCCAACTCATTTTTACAGATTGGGAACTAAGGCAAACAGCATTAAATGACTTGCCCAGTCACACAACAGGTTAAATTTGAACTCAGGTCCTTCGGACCATTGTAACCCATTTAGTTGCTCTAAGGCACTTTTTTAGATCTTGATATTTCCGGGGGGCGGTGGGGGGGGGATGTTGGTGGAAGAAAGCAAACCCTTCAACAACAACACAAACCAATTCCTACCCTCAAGGATTTTACTGCATTGAAGTTCCTCCTTGGTTTGAATCATTTTCTTACACTCTATTAGGAAAAATAGAATTCCTGGAGTCATGGAACAGGATGTCATATGTTCTGATGCAGGCCTGGCTGATGTATGTCAGGCCATTTATACTACTCCCATGGACTGATGAAAACACCTGAATGATTTTATTAAACTATCCCATTACACCTTTGCTGGGTGATGGAATGTGACACCATCGACCTGCCTACTTCAGATTTGAAACTGATAACGCTTATTATCAGGAGAGGAGGATTCTAAAGAGGGCACTTTGCTAATAGCAACAGCAAGGATGAACAAATTTAAGGACTCTGCAAAAGGACAAATAAGAAAGAATTAAGTAGTAAATAGAGAAGGAAATGGCTAGAAATATAATAGTCTTCTTAAAATGACAGTATACCTGTTTTTCAAGAGCAAGGGACTTCATTTGAAATGGGGATTAAAAGTTAGTCAACTCAGAAATAAATTTACAGATTTTCAAATGGATTTTTAGCACATATCCATGATGTTTTTCTCTTTCTTTTCTAGAATCTTTCCCTGTTTCTAATCAGAGACATTCTTCTAAAGTGCTTTGAACTTAGGTGGAATTTTCACATGGGAAACAGCTGAGAGAGAGAGAACAGTAGAACTATCACTCTGAATGGGAAATACTTTAAAAAAAATCAATAAAATAATAATATTAGAAACATCTGGCAATGTGGTTGAACCAGGTACTAGTAGAATAAGCAGCCAGAAGCAGTAAGGAAGGCACAATAACAAGAGGGCCAGATTTGGAGTGAGGAGAGACTACGGTTTGAATTCTGCCTCTGACACTTATTAGTTGTGTCATAATGAGCCAATCACTAATTGTCTGAGACTCAGCTTTTTCATCTGTAAAAATAAGGATAAGAATACCTGTAGTAGTTGCTTTGCCAGGTTTGTGAGGAGGATCAAATGAGAGAATGTATGTAAAATTCCTTGCAAACCCAATATTGATATATCAATGTCAGTTGTAATTGTGAACTAGGTATAAGATTGGAGACAGGAAGTTGGCAACCCAGAACCATATTTCTCTATTAGTAGCATCCCTTGATTCTAGGTCCAAAAGAAATACTGGAGATATTTCAGTCTTACTCATTTTAAAGATGAGGAATATGAGCTCTAGTACTATGTTTTATCCAAGGCCATATAGCTAATGAAAGAGACAGGTCCAAAACCCAATCATAGTCCAAAATTCAATGTTTATCATAGCATACCACACTGCAATAGTCTGATTTAGATTTTATTAATCCAAAAAATGATATCCCCAAGGGAAGCTCCTGAAGCAATAATATTTAAAATGTAATTCTATAACATTTATATAATTCTTTATTGTGTTTTCCATGATACATCAATAACAATAGAATATACATGGATATATAAATGTATATGATTATTGTGGATAATATAATGATTATTGAAATAGGGCTTTAACATTTGTTAAGAAGTCTTAGTGCCAATCTTCAAAATGTACTAAGACTTTTTCTGTATATTATTTTGTTTGGTCTTTACAACACACCTTGAGGTAGATACTTTATTATTACCATTGCACAGATGAGAAAATTGAGGTAGACAGAGATTAAGTGATTTACTCTGGGATCATACATCTGATGCCGGATTCAAATTCAGGTCTTCAGACTTACAAATCCAGTACCTTTTCTGATATACCAGCTAGATGTCTTAGGTAAGGAATGAAGATAAATTCAAAAGAAGAAATCACAAACTATCAGGAACCATAAAGGATCATAACTATATAACTGGAAAGGACCCCAGAAACCAACTGGTCTAATACCCTCATTTTATAGATATAGAAACCAAAATCCAGAAGTTAAATGATTTGCTAAAATCCCAAGTCTCAAAGGTGAAATTTGAATCCAGATCTTTGATTCCAGAGGATATGATAGATTCCAAATCACTAATTTTCATCTCAGTCTAATTGGTAACAGTGCAAAAGACAAAAATAGTACTTGTTGGAGGGGTTGTGTAAATATAGGCATATTAATAATGCATTATTACTGAAGATGTGAATGATATAACCATTCTTGAAAGTTTTTTGTAAGTTTTTTACTAGAAAAGTCACTAAATTGTGCATAACTTTTGACCCATAAAATATTTTTAGTGACTTGTATAGACAAAAGAAAGAATGGAAAAGTCCATGTAAAAGAGCTATGGATTTGAGGTTAGGAAGACTGAATTTTATTTCTGGTTTTTGCTAGTTATGTGACTGTAACAAAGTCATTCCCTTATCACCTCATGCCTGAATTACTGCAATAGCTGCAAGTGGGTCTCCTGCTTCAAGTCTTTCTTCATTCTTATCCATTTTCCACTCAGTTACTAAAATGATTTTTTCTGGAAATTTAGATATGGCCAAATATGGCCTCCAAGGTCAAATAAAAAAATGTTCTATTTGACCTTCAAAATCCTTTATATCCTTTATGAGTACCTTACTCATAATCTTATGCCTTACTCCCTACCATACTCCTTACTTCCCTACTCCCTAAAAGTAAATATTCTATACAGTGACACTGGTCTCCTAGTTGAAATAACTAAGATATTTGCCACTTTCCTCTCAAGGTATTTTCTCTGGCTGTCTTCCTTGCTTGGAACACTCTCCTTCTCATCCTCCCTTTAACTTCCTTTAAATCCATTAAAATTCACCTCTTCAATCCCTTTTAATTCTGGTGCCTTCCCTTTGTTAATTACCTCTTTTTATCATGTATATATCTTGCTCTCTGTAAATTTGTTTCTATATTGTTTCACCCATTAGATTATAAGCTGTTTGAGATCTGGGGTTGTCATTTGCCTCTTTTTGTATCCTCATCACTTAGCATAGTATATCACACATAAATGATTAATGTCTTTTGAATGATTAAAAACAGTTCTGAAAATCAATTTAGTTTTGTTTTGTTTTTGCAAGGCAAATGTGGTTAAGTGGCTTGCCCAAGGCCACACAGAGAATCAATTTAGAAAACATACAAATCATTTTGTGAACTTTATGACAATAAATGTTAGCTATTACTATTATTATCACTGCTTGATTGTTACAAGGTAAGTTTCTGTAGGGAGCAGGCTAAAGGAATGAATAGAAAGTGAAAATGATATAAAAAGACATGTCAATCAATTCATCAATTAGCAAACATTTATTAAATGCCTCTTATGTGCCAGGGACTCCTGGATGTTAGGGATACAAGCAAAAAAGAATGAAACAATTCAATTTGGCGTAAAACATGTTTTATATGAAACAATATACATATATGAATATATACCCATTCAACATTTACCAATATGTACTGGAGAAAGGAAGGTCTCTAAGAACTATGGTTGACTCTTTTGTGTTGAACTTAAAGATGTATAGAATGGTAAAGCTTTCAGGTTTTTATTTGCATGCTTGGAGAAAACAGTTAAATTTATGAGATTCAGGTCTATTTATGGTCTATTGAACAGACACATAGACTTTTTTTTAAAACCATTCTTCCCTTTACTTCCAGCTTTTAATCTACTCTGGTATTTTATATAAAGTGTCTGTACTTTTCCCAAGTCCATTCATAGGTCCTCTTATCCAATGTCTCAGTGAGTCAAATTGTCTTTCTCCTCAGTATTGTTTTAACTTGCATTGCTCTTCTTCTTATTAGTGATTTTGAACATTTTTTCACTTGAATTTTGATAGTTTGTTATCTTTTGAAAACTGTCCATATTCCTTATTTACTGAGGAATAATAGTTTATGATCTTAGAGAATTTTAGAATTTTGATGCAAAGGGTTTTTTCTCTAAACACAAATGTTTTTCCTTGTCATTCTGTTTGTTTTGTTTTTGTATGAATGTATGTACCTTATATGAAGATCAATTTTTAAGAGAGAAATTAATCATTTTTTCTTTTATGGCCAACTTTATACCTTGTTTGGTTAAGGGACATGAGTTTTATCGATGGCTTTTTGTTTTGATTTTGCCTCCTTTGCATGTCTAAATCTATCTTAGCTACTTCTTGTAACTACTATCTACTACTTACATTCTAAAGGCAGCAGTTTCCAACTTTTTCTGTTTTTCCTTTATTTTAATCTGTAGTCCAGAAATTCAAATCTTCTTCTCAGATATCTTCTTAACTGATCATTTTCCAAATGTGCTTTTCTTTTCTGAAGCCTTTGTTTCACACTGGACATAATGACCTCCTTAATCACAGTTGTTGTTTAGTTATGTTCAGTTGTGTCCATCTCTTTGTTACCTGATTTGGGCTTTTCTTGGCAGAGATTACTGGAGTGGTTTGCTATTTCCTTCAACTCGTTTTTACAATCAAAGAAACTGAGGCAAACAGGATTAAGTGACTTGCCCAAGGTCACACAGCTAGTCTCTAAGACTGGATTTGAATTTAGGAATGAGTGTTCTTAACTCCAGGCCCAATGGTAGCAAAAATGCCTCTCTTCCTTTTCCCCACTCCCTAAAAGTAAAATTTGATTTTGATTTGTAAATGATCTTCAGAACAAGAACTGAGGCTGAGGGATGAAATGTCTGTGTGATCATAAAAAAAATTTTTAAATGTGAAGGGAAAACCTTGACGATTTCCCTGGATCAGATTGCCTTCACTATGCATATATATATATTTTGTGAATCCTTGTATCCTAGAGCTTGTGGGGTCTTAGAGGTCATCTTATCCAATTCTTTTCCCAATTGATGAATTCCCTTTTCAACATCTTCATTAAGTGGTCATTTAGGCAATGCTTTAACTTCTGCATTGGATCCCAGATGGACTAGGAAACTGTTGACCCACTGGAGGAGGTACAAAGTTGCTTGGGAGGAGGCTAAGTATGATTTTTAGGGATAAAAAAAGGTGCTAAAGGGATTTGGAAAGAAGTGACAGAATAATAGATCGAAGGCACATAGGCAAACAAAAAGGGAGAAACTATCTAGGGCAATTAATTGAAAATAGTCACCCAGCTTGGAATGATCCACTTTAGAGAATAGGCTGATGGGAAAGACCTTCATTTTTTCAGAGAAGACCCTGACATCAGGGAGGTCATGCCATGACAAGCATGTGAATTGGATTTGAGTGAGGGGTAACCGCTAAGTCACCAGACTCACTTTCTCCTCAGGAGACATCTGGGTCCAGTGGCCAGATATATCAAGATAACTGGATAGGAGGCAATCAGGGTTAAGTGACTTGCCCAAGGTCACACAGCTAACACAGCTAGTAGGTGTTAAGTATCTGAGGCTGCATTCAAATTCCCATCTTCCTGACTCCAAGGCTAGTGCTGTATCTTCGGTGCCACCTCCTTTCCCTTGGGAAAGACCAGAGAACTGAGAAGAAATAGGATTTCCTAGTAGGAAATGGAAAGTTAATGAGGGAGATGGTAATTTTTAGTATAGTTTTTCTCAAGAATCCAAATCAGAGTACTTGGCATGTAAATCAAAATATTTCACTTTCTTCAGAAACCAAAAGAGGGCTAAAGGCTAAAGTTAAAAATAAAAGGATGAAAAAGAGTGAATCAAACAGAACCATTATCCTAAGGGCTACTACTGCCTGGATGAAGAGACTACTGAATAAGAACTAAAATATGTCAATTTGCACTTTACAGAATACTTTCTCACAGCCCTGTGAGATGGTTAACTTAAGAATCATTAGTCCCATTTTACAGATAAAGTAACTTGAGACTAAGCACTGGAGATTAAGCAAATTGTCCCACTTCACCCAGCTAGTTAATAGGAGAGTTAGGATTTGAACCTAACTTCAAATCCAGTCCTCTTTCCATTGTACCAGGTGAGTTTTTCAATTTTTCAGTGTCTCAGTTTTCTCATATAAAATGGGGGAAAAACATTTGATGTAGATTGCTACATCAAAGGGATATTGAAATTACCAAATAAAAATTATATATGTCAACCTTAAAGCACTATATCAATGCAAATTATTGCTCTTAACTTACCAGGAATAAGGTCAAGGCAATCTCAGTCTTGGGGTATGGAGCCATTATATTTACTGTACTAAATCCATGGATCACTGAATTCATTGATGTGGTTCCTTCCAACAGTGTAGATTGAAAGTCATAAACCTTCTCACCTGTGCAACCCTTTTTCATATTCTCATCCTTCCATAAATCCTCCATAGGAAACCCTGCTCTCTAGAAAGGTCAGACAACCAGCAGATATTAAATGGGGATATAAAGAAAGGTAAAGAAAAACAAAACCCAAACTCAAAATAGTCCTTACTCTCAGGGAGCTCACAGTCCACTGTGGGGGGAGGGGGAGAGCAGAGAGGGGCAAGACAGAACAGACAACAAGCAGACAACTGTGTTTCAACAAGATTTATTTTATAGGATTAATTGGGGCTGATCTCAGAGGGAAGGCATTAAGATAAGGACTAGGAAAGGCTTCTTGCAGGAGATGAAATTTTAGTTGAGACTTGAAGAAATTCAGGGAGGCCAGGAGTTGAGGAGAAGGAGTGAGACCAGTAAAAATGTCTGAAATTAGGAGATAGGTGTCCTATGCAAAGAGTAGGGTGGCCAATGTCACTTGATAAAGAATATGTTGAGGAGAGTAGGGCATAAGACTTAGAAAGGTAAAAAGGGGATAGGTTATAAAGGACTTCAAAAGTAAAAAAAAACCCAAAACTATTTCATATTTGATCCTGGAGGAGACACTGGTGTTTACTAAATGAGGGGTGAGATTCATTCAGTTGAGTGGAAGATGCATTAGGGTAGGGAGAACCTTGAATTCTGTCTAACCAACAGGCTATTGCTATAGTCTAGGGCTAGGCTGTAAGATGATGAGAGCCAGTACCAGCATGATGGCAGCAGCAGAGGCAAGAAAGGAGCTAATGAGGGAGATGGTACACATGTAAAATCAACAGATACAAATGCAAACTCAACAGATGTTGGTTAATAGAGTTGATATGGGGGATTGGGGGAAGGTGAGAGAGAATGAGGGGTTAAGGATGACACCTAGGTTTTAAGTCTGAGGAACTGAGAGGATGGTGTAGTACCCTCATAATATTAGGTTATTAATCACACTTGGGTATGTTATCCTTTGGTTTTGCTACATTAATAGACAAATTACTTTTTATTCTTCTCTCTGATATTTTTTATTCTGCTCTTTGTGTGCAGATCATTATTGATAATCAGTTGCATTCTACTCATGTAAATTGTACACATTTCCTTTGCTTTTGGTTACACAGTTTTGATACTTCAGAGATTATGGTATTCCATGATTTGTAGTCATATAGTACCTGAATTAGGCAATTTATACCATGGCTATCAGGTTGACTATAATAGGTAAGCCACATATATATATCTATATATCTATATATCTATATCTATATCTATATCTATATATATGTTAAATAAATATTTGCTAAACTCTACTCTGAGATTAAAAAGCACAAACAAAAGCATGTAAAGGGGGGGGGATAAATTGACAGGAGATGATAAGGGAGTAAACGCAGTAATATTTATTTAGACCTTAATGAAACATTTGACAATGAAAGTACAACATTTGGAAATGAAATTTCTCCCCCAGATTCAGCTATAAAACAATTCAATTACAAATGGCGTGATTTTTAGCTAAAACATGTCTTGTTCCATTCACAGATTCTGTTACCATAAGTAGCCCCTTCCACTATTTCTTTCCCATCTGTTTCCTGTGTGATGTGTATTATTGGGAAACAATGATATCACAGCTTCCCTATAAATCTACACCTCCCTGTCTTGCCCTCCCCCACAATGCATATTTTCATTTCTCTTTCTGGCTTTTGTCTTGCTGCTGCAATCTTTCAGGCAGTATTTGTTTGGCATTGGTCGGTGCTTTCTTTTTGATAAGTTTAAACTTTAGCTTCATAGAGGTCTTCAAAACATCTCTTTGGTAGGTACTTGATTAAGGCTGTTATTTGACTAATGACTCACTTTTAAACTATGGTTATATCTCCTAGCAGAGCAGTAAGAACTGAGGCTTGAACTAGTATGGGTCCCATATGATGTAATACTAAGACCCTGTTCTAGGGTGTTGAAATTGATATCTATTTAACCATGAGCAAATCATTTCATCTCTCTTAAGTTTCCTTCCCCCTCATCTATAAAATGGGGGGAAAGGTCCTTGTTGCTTCATAAGGTTTCTTGACATTGGGTTGTTTTATGATTTGCCAACCATGAGATATCATGAGAAGAGCACATGATAACAAGAAGGACTTGTGGTTCTCTTAGAACTTGTGAATTCTTTTGGTTTGGGAATTCTAGCAAAGCAAATCACAACTCAACTGTGACTTAATGGATTGATTTTAGAATTTTATCTGAAACACAAAAAAGATTAAATGATTTTTCCAGGGTTACCCAATATAGTAAGTGTTAAAGCTGGGTTTTGAACCCAAGTCATTTCTCAAACTGTTGCTTGATGGCAGAACCCTTTGATTTAAACAAAAATTTTGGCAGAATCCTTGAAATAAAATCCTCTAACATTATTATTTCTAATGCCTATTAATAAACATAAGAAACCTGATCATAAACTTTTCCATCTGTCTATATAATCCCAGTGGTAGCTGGGCAGCTTGGTAGTACAATGGATAGACGATTGGTTTTAGAGTCAGAGTGATTCCTCTGCATGAGTTCAAATCTGGCCTTGGACCAGATTCCACTATGATTTTTTTAAAGCATAGATAACCTTTTGTTTGTTTGTGCTTTTCCAGTTTCAAATTCTCTCCCTCCCCTCCTCTCTTCCTCACCTAATTAGAAGATAAAATAAATAAAACCTAATACAAATATGTATAGTCATTCAAAACAAATATTTGCATCAGCCATGTCACTCCCCTCCCCAAAAGAAAAATTTAAAAAGAGAAAAAAATAAACTTTAATCTGCACTTTGAGTCCATCAACTCTCTAGTGATTCCATCATGAATTCTTTGGATTTATGGTGGGTCATTGAGTTGTTCAGAGTTACTCAGTCCTTCAAAATTAATTATTGCTATTACTTTATTGATTGCTCTCCTGGTTCTGCTCAATTTACTATGCCTCAGTTCATATTGATCTTCCAGAGTTTTTCTGAAACTAACTCCATTATTTCTTCCATCATAATATCATTGCTCACATATATGAAGAAATGATTTGTCCAAGGTCCCAAAGGGAGTAAAAGGCCCCTTGCTCTTTCCACAATACCCTGCTGCTCTCACCTTATAACTAATGACTCTTTTTTGTGTTTTTTGTTTTTAATTTTTATATACTTTATTATATATTTCCCAATTACATTTTTATACTTATTTATTCTCTTTTTATACAAATAATGTTTTTATACATTAATAAAATATTATTTTTTAAGAGTAAACAGAATACCCCCTCCCCCCACAAAATATAGACTCACTTGAGCGAAAAGGGGAGAGAAAAAAATTAAAATTAAAAAAATAATAGTAATAATTGTAGCTATGGCCAGGTGGCGCAATGGATGGAGCCCCAGCCCTGGAGCCAGGAGCACCCGAACCCGTATCCAGCACACCCAACAATCACCCAGCCATGTGACATGCAAGCCACCCCAACCTCACTGCCCTGCAAAAACCAAAAAAAGGAAAAAAAAGACCCAAAATAAAATAATAATAATGGTAGGGGTGGCTGGGTGGGAAATAGAGCATTGGCCCTTGAGCCAGGAGCACCTGGGTCCAAATCTGGCCTCAGACACCCAACAATCACCCTGTTATGCGGCTCCAGGCAGGCCACCCAGCCCCATTTGCCCTGCACCCCTCCCAAATAATAATAATAATAAATGTGCTACAGTCTTTATTCCAACACCTAATGACTCTTAATATCAAAATATTACATTGCATAGATCTGTTTTTATTTAGTTAGTGGCATTGACAAGGAACAGTTATGTTGATAGACCATATTTCAAGATATGAGGGCTTACCTAAAATAGGCTTTTGAACCAAAATTAAATTTTCTATGATTTGGGTTCAGAGTCAGGACCTGAGACCATTCTGGGCAATAACATAGGAAATTAGAATCCTGGTGTTCTTACAGAAAAAAGGGGGGGGAATTCTTTTCAAGATGCCAGATAGGGACAGGATGTCCCAGGTTCTCCATAGTTTATACTTTGAGAGAGAGGCATACTTTAAATACATCTCCCCACAGTATTGGTGGCTGTGTCTTGCTGGCATATTAGCAGCCAAATCATATTTGACAGCTTAGGAGAGTTTCTTCCATTCTCCCAGCCACTTCTCCAGCTACAGGAAGTGGGGTGGGGGTTAGGGGCTGGGGAGAACAGAGCTCACGTTGGTTGTGCTGACTTTACAAAGAGCTGGCTGGGCAGAGTAGAGCACTTATGATCTAATCAGGCCACAGAACAATTGCCAAATCTGACATTGTCACCACCTACATTTTCCAATTGTTCTCAGCTAGGGGATAATTTATTTGTGGCTTGCATAGGGCACCATGAACAAACCACTCCCAGAAGTAATTTCCATAGACCTTAGGCAGCAGGTGTACATGTGCTTGGTCCCTTTTGCTTCATGTCCCAGGAAAGCTTGCTGGACAGTCCTTAGCCTTCAGTTCCCAAGTGAGAGCAGAGTGAGGGTTTTAGAAAGTGATGCCCAACATTTATATAATATCAAAATACTCCCACATATGTCATCCCTTTGAATCTTACAACAATGATTCTAAATATGATTCTAATTTTATAGACTAGAAATTTAATAAATTGGAGGCACTCTCCTAAGTTCTGGGTAGCTAGTTGGCAGGTAGGTGAATCCTAAGGACCTTTTTATAGGATTTTTTTTAATGTATAATTGAAAGGCTAAATTTCAGTTGGAAATCAATGAAAATATAAATGTAATGTTCAACCCCACAAAAATTTACAGATTCTGAAATCTATCCATGGGATCCTGAGGGATGGGTGAAGAGAGTGTTCATAAAACCATGGTTAAGAACTCAAGTTTGTTTGTTTGAATTAAATGTTTTATTCATTCATTCATTCATTTGTTTATTTACTAACTGCATGCAAAGATAATTTTCAACATTCATCCTTTTGCAAGCTTTTGAGTTCCATATTTTCCCACACCCCTCTCTTCCCAGCAAACAATCTGATATAAATTGCACATGTAAAATCGACTTTGCATATTTTTTTATCAGTCAAGCTGTGAAAGAAGAACTAAAACTAAGGAGGAAAGAAAGCATGAGAAAGAAAAAAACAAAAAGCTTCATGAAGTGAACATAAGTTAAGCTTTGCTTTACATTCAGAATCCTTAGTATTGTCCTTGATCACTGAAATGCTGAGAGTTGTGTCCCTCATAGCTGATCATCTCATGATGCTGCTATTAGTGTGTATAATGTACTCCTGGTTCTGCTCTGCTCACTTCACTTCTTTTTTTTTTGGTTTTTTGTTTTTTGTCTTTTAGGTTTTTGCAAGGCAAATGGGGTTAAGTGGCTTGCCCAAGGCCACACAGCTAGGTAATTATTAAGTGTCTGAAGCCGAATTTGAACCCAGGTACTCCTGACTCCAGGGCCGGTGCTTTATCCACTACGCCACCTAGCCGCCCCTCACTTCACTTATTATAAGTCTTTCTTTGCTTTTCTGAATTCATGATTTCTTCTAGAACAATAGAACACTGTAACATTCATAAACCATAGCTTTTTCAGTCATATCCCAATTAAGGGGCATCCCTTCAATTAGAAATTAGGTTTGCTGACTCCCAATGCCCTATCTACCTCATAGCACAACATTACACTACAATAACAACTAACATTCAGTATTCATTATGTACCAGATATACTGAACACTAGGAATACAAATGTAAGCAAAAAGAAAGACAATCGGGCCAGCTAGGTGGCATAGTGGATAAAGCACCGGCCCTGGAGTCAGGTTCAAATCTGGTCTCAGACACTAAATAATTACCTAGCTGTGTGGCCTTGGGCAAGCCACTTAACCCCATTTGCCTTGCAAAAACCTAAAAAAAAAAAATAAAAAAAAAGACAATCTCTGTCCTTAAGGGGCTTATTTTCTAGTGGAGGAAGATAATGCATAAAAAGATTCTATTGGAGTTGGTAGAGAAAGTCTGGAGAGTCAGGACTACCCAGGAAAGAATTGAAGACATGGTTGGCCTGGGATTTTGGGAGGAATTAGTCCAGAGGTGAGGGTACTTCCAACATGAAAAATAGTCCAGGGTTGAAGTGTTTTTTGCAGAGTGAAGAGGTTTCCATGCCATGATACAGATAGACACTGTATTTATGTAGGGACAGTGGTCTAGGAAGTGATTGTCTTCCATCTTAGAATAATTCTGGAACATCCCTATTTAACTGGGACTTTCCTTCTGCCACCCAGAAACCCCCATCACTACCTAGGCTCCCTCAATCAATAGAATAATGACTCATATTCAGCACTAAGAATTGGCTGGGTAGTGGGCAAAGAGTTCAGGAAGATCTGGTTTCAAGATCAACTTCAGATACATATTGGCTGTGTGACCATGGGTATGTCCCTTAGAGCCAAAGTGAAAGAACATGTAATGACCTGCATTGGGGGAAGAATTTTCCTTACCTCAGTTCTCAAAACCAAGGAGCTGTCTGACAGGTTCACTCATTATCTATAGATAAATGGATACAAATATTTTTGTGGCACCATGGATAGAACACTGGCCTTGCAGTCAGGAGCACAGGAGTTTGAATCTGGTTTCAGACATTTGACTCTTACTAGTTGTGTGACCTTGGGCAAGTCACTAAACCCTGATTGCTTCACATCCAGGACCATCTCTAGTTACCCTGATTCATATCTGACCACTGGATCAGATGTCTCTGGAGGAGAAAGTGAGGTTAGTTACTTAGCACAGCACCCTCTCAGTCAAATCCAGTTCACATTCTTGTCATGGCATCACCTCCCTGATGTCATAGTCTTCTTCAAAAATGAAGGACAAACATTACTATTAATTGTCTATATTTTCACATCTCAAATTTTTATGTGTGTGTGTGTGTGTGTGTGTGTGTGTGTGTGTGTGTGTGTGTAGATTAGATAATATCGGCAAAATATTGCTAAATCTGTCATTGTCATCTACATTTTTCAATTTATATATGTATATACATCTGTGTGCATGTATAGCATTTTGGAAACTTTACAATGCTATATAAAAGTTGGCTATTATGCTAGACCTATATATGTAATTATGTGTGTGTGTACATATATATAATTAATTTTCAGTTGTTTAATATATCATTATATTTTCAATTGTTATATTATATATATATTATAAAACATTTTGGAAACTACAATACTCTATAAAATTTGGCTATGTATATCTTTAAACATTTTGGAAACTTTACAATGCTCTATAAGAGTGTGTGTGTGTGTGTGTGTGTGTGTGTGTGTGTGTGTGTGTGTGTGTCTGTAGCCATTTTTTATAGAGCATTGTAAAGTTTCTAAAATGTTTTTATTGAAACCTCATGGCAATATTATGAGGTGGATACTACTGGTATTATTCTCCCCATTTTATAGAACTGAGACTCGGAGTGACTTGTTATGGTCATATCATTAGTATAATGGACTAGTTTCAAAGTTGGGTCTCTGACTCCAAATTTGGCATTTTTTTATAATAGATCAGAGGTCCCCAGGCTTTTTGATCTTAGGACTCCTTTATACTCTTAGAAATAAAATTAAGAACTCAATGAAATTTTGATTATGTAATTTATATCTATTGATTTTTCCATAATAAAAGTAAAATTTTAGAACATTTAATCCATCTTGAAGCAATCATAAACCTATCATATGTTCATCTTAGCATTTTCATGAGAAATAATTATATTTAACCAAAATGAAAAAAATTGTGAGATGACATTGTTTTACAAATTTTTTTGCAAATCTCTTTAATGTCTGGCTTTAATAAAAAACAGCTGGATTCTCATATGTTTCTCCATTTAATCTGTTACATTATCTGTTTTGATAAGTTGCTTTAGTTAAAGCATGTAAAGAAAACCCAGCCCTACACAGATATGTCATTAGAAAAAGGAAAGTATTTTAGTAGGCAAACAACATCTTAGTATTTTTATGAGAATAGTTTTGATTTTGCAGACCTTCTCAAAGGGTCTGAGAGATCCACAAGAATCTGCAGACTATTCTTTGAGAATCTCCACACTATAAAAAAAGATATATATATATATATATATATACACACACACACACATATTTGTATTATACTGCTTTCCCCCAATTTATTGACGGGGAAACAGATTTTTTTGGTAGACCTAGTGAGCATAGTGTTCCACACCATGCGGGTATAGGTACCTTCCTAAAAGTCTTTGTTGTAGAAAAAAGACATATGTATAAACCTATAGAGAATCACACAAGGCAGTATATGTGCTAGATTGTGTGATACAAATTCTAAGCATGTTCAGAAAAGAATTAGATCACTGTATGACTAGCTAAGTAGAGGAAAAGGAAGCAGGCATTTTTGGTTGTACAAATAGCAGAAAGACCTAGAAGTTATGGCACCTAGAAGTTATAGCAATAAATATGAAATATGCAGGAAACAGACAGGAGCCTAGTTTAAATGCCCGGGGAGTTTCTTTTGGAGAGTAATCAGAAATAAGTTGTATAGTTAGGATGAGACCAGATTGCAGAAAGCCTTAAAAACTATATAGGTTTTTAGGTATTATGTGTTAGGGAATAGGGAATCATGATAGGTTCTTGAGAAGGTAAGTGACAGCATGAATTAAAGTTTTTAAAATAATATTAGCCTATCAGTAAGGTCATATATCACCCAAAAAGGAGCTGGGCTAGCAATACCATGAGGGTGAGTTGATAACAGATGGGAAGGCTGAGTGCTTTACCAGTATTCATGAAATATTAAAAGAGATAGAGGAAAATAATCTACATTGGTAGATTATCTGTAGACAGTTTCCAGAAAAAACTTAGACAAAATCAGTATGAATATAGGGGATTAAAAAAACTTAACCATTTGGCTTTATGTTTTAAAATATTCATGATAAGTTGATAATAGGTTAGTTTCACTTCTGTTTGTGAGTGTTATAGGTGGCATATTCATGTTTCTGTGATAAACCTTCAATTGTCTACTTTTTTAACAGTGAAACATAGGCTTTATTGGTTCATAAATTTAAAAAATCATCTTAGTTATTTAAAAGGCATGTAATACATTTTTAGGTTAATCCAGATTCACTCTAAACATGTATTCATCTATGATCGTTGGCTGGGAGTAGGGAAAGAAAGCAGAGCCAGAGGTAACAGAGCCAAATAATGTGTATGTTGGATGGAAAGCTGGAATGGGATCAGGCAAGGATGAAAACAGTGGTGCCCATTTAAATTCTAGTTTGGCAATGGAGGAGTTCTTTTTTCCCCCTTTAAAAAAAGCACTGAAATTTGTTTTGCTTGATTATGCACATTTTAATAAAGGTTTTTCTTTTTAATGGAGGGGGAAGTGGGAGAAAAAGAAGAGAATTTTCATTAACTGAAAAAATTTTAAAAACTAAGTTATTGATCATTTTAAAATCTCCTACATTAAAAAAAGATCTACATTTTAAAAAATATATCCCTCTCCTTTCTAGATAATCAGCAAACTATCCCTTATAACAAAAAAGGAAGAAAGGTGTTTTTGTATCTGTGTGTGTGTGTGTGTGTGTGTGTGTGTGTGTGTGTGTGTGTGTGTGTGTGTGTGTTTATATGTGTAAGAATAGTTCAGTAAAACCAAACAATGGTTTATTTTCTCTTCTGGAAAAGACTTAATAAATCTCACTTTGGAAAAAGGGAAACAGACCAACCATCCCAGAGACAAATTTCTCATAGATAAACTGAGGAGGGAGTTAAGCTTGCTATAAGAATGAACAACTTTTAAAATATAAATATAAGCTGTTTCATTTACTAGTTTGAATAGTAGAGACAGTTATAGAACATTAAAAATGTGGTAATTGCTGAACAAAATAACAATTAGAAAATGAGAAAATAGGGGCAGCTAGGTGGCCCAGTGGATAAGCACCAGCCCTGGAGTCAGGAGTACCTGGGTTCAAATCCGGTCTCAGACACTTAATAATTACCTAGCTGTGTGGCCTTGGGCAAGCCACTTAACCCATTTGCCTTGCAAAAACCTAAAAAAAAAAAAAAAAAAATGAGAAAATAAATACAACAAATTACAAATCTGAATAGACCATAAAACTAATTTACATAATTCAGAAAACTAGAAACACCTTAAATGTTCAACATCAGAAGAATGATTAAATAAATTGTGATACATTAAGTAAGAATTATAATAATAGCTGATATTTATAAAGCACTTAAATGTGCCAGGCACAACAATCCTGGGAGGTAGGTGTTATTGTTGTTCTTATTTAGTCATTTTTTAAGTTGTGTCTAACTCTTTGAGATCCCCATTTGAGATTTACTAGACAAAGTTACTGGAGTAGTTTTCCATTTCCTTCTCCAGTTTATTTTACATATGAGAAAACTGAGGCAAACAAGGTTAAGTGATTTGCCCAGGGCTGCATAGTTAATGTCTGAGGTTAGATTTGAACTCAGGCCTTCCTGATTCCAGGTCAAGCACTCTATCCTGAGTTACCTAGTGCCATGTTTCAAAGTGAAGTAACAATAAAGATGAAAGAAGATCTGGAGATATGGAAGATGGAGACTTCAGGATAAAATAGGAATGGAACAGACATTGTGAGGGAAGGGTGTTTTGGTGAGGCATTTTATGGAGTGTGTGATAGGCTCCAAGGATACCAAGACAGGTTTGAAATAGCCCTTGCTCAAGGAGTTTATGCTTTATGAGGGAAACAAAACGTACTGTAGAAGCAGATAATAGTATATATAGACACAAAATACAATGTGATCTGGAGCAAGCATTGGCAGCTGGTGAGGATTAGATAGGCTGGGATATCTGAACTCAGCTTTAAAGGATACTAGGGATTGCTTCTAAGAGGCAAAAGGAAGGACATTTCATTCTAGACTGAGAACAGACTGTACAAAGACATGGAAAGGAAAGATGCATTGTTTTTTGTGAGGTACAAAAAGTTGATATAGAATTCATGAAGGATAGTAATTCATGATAAATCTGGAAGGAGAGAATGGAGTCAGATTGTGAAGGGCTTTAAATGCTAAACAAAGGAATTTGTTTTTGACTCTAGAGCAAATAGGGAGCTACTAGAGCTCCTTGAGAGAAAAAAAATGCTTTTAGGAATGTCACTTTGAGAGATATGTTGAAGATGTATTAATTTTTAATGGCATTTTATTTTTTCCAATTACATGTAAAATAATTTTTAACTTTCTTTTTTAAATAAGATTTTGAATTCCACATTTTTCTCCCATCTCTCCCCCTCCCACCCCTCCTTCCTAAGACAGTAAGCAATTTGATGTTACATATGTGCAATAATGCAGAACCTATTTCCATATTAGTCTTGTGAAAGAAGAAACAGAACAAAATGAAAAAAAATCAAGAAAATGAAAATAGTATGTTTTGATCTGCATTGAGAATACATCAATTTTCTCTAAATGGGGATAGTATTTTTCAACAGGAGTTTTTGTAATTAATTGTCTTGGATCATTGTATTGCTGAGAAGAGCTAGGTCATTCATAGTTGATCATCACACAATGTTGCTATAGCATGTGTACAATGTTCTCCTGGTTCTACTTATCAGTTCATATAAATTTTTCTGAAATTCTCCTGCTCATCATTTCTTAGAGCCCCATAGTACTCCATTACATTCACATACCACAACTTGTTCAGTCATTCCCCAGTTAATGGGCATCCCCTCAACTTCCAATTCTTTGTCATCACAAAAAAAGCTGCCAAAAATATTTTTATACATGTGGGTCCTTTCCTTTTTTTATGATCTCTTTGGGATATAGACTAGTTGTGGTATTGCTGAATCAAAGAGTATACACAGTTTGCTTGTTCTTTGGGCATTATTCCAAATTGCTCTCCAGAATAGTTGAATCAATTCACAACTCAACCTACAATGCATCAGTACCCCAATTTCCCCATATTTTCTCCAACATATATTATTTTTCTTTTCTGTCATATTAGCTAATCTGATAGATGTGAGTTGGAACCTAAAAATTATTTTAATTTGCATTCCTCTAATCAATAGTGATTTAAAGTGTTTTTTATTTATTATATATAATATTATCATATTAGCTATTCCATAGATAAGTTTGATTTTGAATATGTATTATAAAGGGAAAAAATTACAGGCAGGGAAAGTAATGCTTAGGAGTCCATTGTAAAAATACAACTTAGAGGTGATGAGGGCCTAAACTGAGGTGGAAATATGTGAGTCAAGAGAAAGAGCAGATGAAAGAGATATTATGGAGGTAGGTTAAAAAATGAATGAAAAGGGCTAGGTGGCGCAGTGAATAGAGCACCTGCCCTGGAGTCAGAAGGACCTGAGTTCAACTCCGATCTCAGACACTTAGTTATTACCTACCTGTGTGGCCTTGGGCAAGTCATTTAACCACATTGCCTTGCAAAAACCTAAAAAAAAAAAATGAATGAAAAAAACATTTATTAAAGCTTGCTATGTGCTAGTTTCTATATTAGTAAGCATAGGATAAAAGTATAAAAATTAGACTATCCTTGTCCTTAAGGAGCTTACTTTTTTAATTTAAAATTTTTATTCTGAAATAAAGCCTCATAAAAGAAAAAATAGGAGAGGATGATATATGAAATTATGAATCTCTCTTCCACACAACTTGTCTTTTTAAAAGTATATAATATAATACTATATTACTTTCAAAACTCACTTCTTTTCTCCACTATGCAGTTAAAAAAATATTTCAAACCCCCCATTTACTTTTTCTTTTTTTGGGACATCACTATCGCTAGCTCCCCTCTTTCCCCTCAAATATTGTGTCCCAATTTAAAAAATAACGAATAAGCATATTCAAGGAAAACAAATTCACAGTCCCATGCCCCCAAATGTATGTCTTTTTCTGAAAGAGATTTGAACAGGGGAACACAGCACATTTAGGGAGTGGTGGCCAAAGCTGGGTGTTTTGGTCTGGGAAGTCACTGGGGCAGTGAGTGGAACAATAGGGGAGTCAATTGACACACCCTTTCCAGAGGCTATGATGGTGTTATTTTGAATACTGTTCCCACAGCAAAAAAGTGGAAGCAGATGGGGTACACACAATTGGGGTTGGAAAATGATGAGGATGAAATAGCTTGGCCAGGTCTAAATCTCCAATTTCAAACAGAATTTGTATTTGAAATTTTTAAGAATTCATTCGTCATCTCTAGAGACACTTAAATGACATTTCTGCAAAATATAAACAATTCAACAGTTTATGAACTTGAAAATCAATAGACGTGACTCCTAATCTCTCACTTCCCAAATTTCAGAATACTGTAAAGGGTAAATCACCTTTATAAAATGTAATTCTCCTCTCTTGATTTTGAGGTGCTCTTGTGTTTTGTGTCTAGTGTCTAATCAGCAACTGTATTCTTAAGTCCCTTCCATTTTTGGAAGATCATCTCCATCTCAGACCCCACCCCAACTCTTGCCATCCTTCCCTTTTATCTACTACTCATTGCTCAAATTCAACTTTAGCATGGTCACACCCTGGGGATAAGGGATAGGATGATGGAAGGGGTAGGTCCCCTTGGAGGGGAAGAGAATGTTAAGAATTCCCTATCAAGACATTCAGTAAAGCAACTGGGGGGCTGCTGAAATGTTGATGAGTAGGGAAATGGTTGCTTGGCAGGGCACTCCCATGTGACGACTGTCTTCCTGTGGCTTCCTCTTGACCACTGCCCGCCTTCCTTCCAGGTCTCAGAACTTCTTAATGTGATATACTCTATCCAGAGCCTCTATTCATTACCTCCAGGTCCCTGAACCTAAAAATAGGTCGATTGCTGTCTCTCAGACTGGCAGATGGTCAAATATTTTTTCTAACTCTCAAAGTGTCTTGAAAATAGAACTCAAAAAGTTTATTAGTCAATAATCCCTTTGAGTTTTGGGCCCCGGAGACTATTCAAAAACAGAACATTTAAGGTTAGACTTAGATTGTTCATTATGGCTTTTGTCTTTCCCTCTATTTTTTGGAGGGAGTTCAGTAGATAAAGCAGTGGACTGAAGTCAGGAAAGTTCCAGTGTAGCCTCAAACACTTACTAGCTATGTGACTTTGAACAAGTTACTTAACCTTTTTTTTTTAATCCCTTGGAGAATGAAATGTCAAATCACTACAGTATCTCTTACAAGAAAATTCATGAATTGTAAGGTCCACTGAGTTACAAAGATATTTCTTGCTTCATTTTGTATATTGTAGAGTCTTTAAAAAACTGCTAATTTCCATTTTTTCCTCTTGGCCTATATTTGAACTCAGGGGTGTGATGGTATTTAACAACTGACTCTTAAAAAAATAAATGTACATGCCATGTACTTTTTTTTTAGGTTTTTGCAACTCAAATGGGGTTAAGTGGCTTGCCCAAGGCCACACAGGTAGGTAATTATCAAGTGTCTGAGGTCAGATTTGAACTCAGGTACTCCTGACTCCAGGCCCAGTGCTTTATCCACCGCCCTACCCCCCAACCGCTGCCCCCATATACTTTTAAGATTAATCTGTATTTAACATTTTCTTTATCACTTTCTTGAGTCTAGACAATAAAAACAATAAATCAAGTCATGTTCGATGTATTTGCTTTACAAAATTTAAATATTCACATTGAAAATTTAATAATGAGTTCTCAAGTTGACTTCAGCATACCAAAAAGAAAGATGTAATACTCAGCAAGGAATGGAAGGCAGTATGTACAGTGGAGAGAGCACTGGGTTTGGATTTAGAAGACCTAGGTTTGACTGGGTCTGCTACTTTTTCCCTGTATTACCTTCTGAAACTCATACATAAATGATAATAATCGTGTACCTCTGGCCTAGGATTTTTTATCTGCAAAATAAAGCAGCTGGGTCATATGCTATCACCTAGATTCCTGACACAGAATGCCAGAGTTGTCAAATTCTCCCTATATTTTGAAAAGATTTACCTCTAAAATTACAAGGCTTACACAATCATTAGGATTTATAGTTGAGCAGGACCTTTGTCCGGCTTTTTAATTTTAAAATGAAGGAAATTCTCCCAGGTTTGCACAAGGTGGGGAAGGGAAAGAATATGCCTATATCTAGTCAGGTATGATGTTCTATATGTAACAGGTATGATGCTAATGAATTCTTTACATTTGATCCTCACAATAACCTTTCAAGATAGGTGCTTTTGTTTAATCCCCATTTTATAGTTGAGGAAATTGAAGCAAACAGAGGTTAAGTGACTTGTCTAGGTTCACACAACTAAATTAAAACTCATATCTTCCTGACTTTTGGTCCACCAGGCCCACTAGACCACTTAGCTGTACCTAAGTATAGCACAAATGTTATGTATCAGAGTTTGGAATTGAAAACAGATCCCCAAACTTTGAATACAATGCCTTGTGAGTTATCAGTTTAAATCAACAAGGTTTTACAGAGTAGTCACTAATTACCTATCAGTTTTTAAAAATTATTAATCCCACCTTTCTTTCCTAGCAAAGTTTTCCTTGTAACAAAACCCTAACAAGCTAGATGATGTCTTTGGCATCTCATACCTCTTCCAAGATAGGAGGGAGATAAGAACACTGTTTTCATGTATAGATAACATAGCTTCTCTTATCTACAGCTTGATGAATAACATGAATGCTACCCTATCCATGAAGCATACTAACCAGACTTGAGCAGAGTATGATTTATGAATTATTATTCCACCAGAAGCTATGTATTTGTACTGATCCACCTGAGCTCTATCATTTGGTGCTTTTCTCAGTCAGTAGTTTACAGTCACAAGAGAGACAATTGGAGTTAAAGGTATATACAATGACCATGAAAAAATGGAAAGCGCTCTCATTTACAGGGGAAGCAAACTTCAGTCCTTGGCATCCCAGTTCTATGAGCTAATCAGCTGAGCTAGCCAACCACAGACAATAGAGGTCCCGGAATAGAGACTGGAGGACATTCAGGGGTGGGGGTGGAAATAAGAGTGAAAGAAAAGATATGACTCAGTTAAGAACAAAGACACTGGAATGGAGAAACGTCAATTATATTTGAGCAGGATGTCTCCAGGTGCTAAGGAAGCACTTACTCCCTAGAGTAAAGACTTAATTAACATAAGGTCCCAATCCTGGAAGGATGACAGGTGGGAGGCATTAAAGGCAAGATTTGGTCCAAGAAAATATTTTTCTTTGGGTGGAAAACAGTGATGTGAAAAGTAGCCTAAGCCTCAGAAAGGGAGATCCTGAATCAGTCAACACCTTCTCAAGTTTCATGTTTAAGTTTTTGGCATTCATCTTAGTCACACAATTGGCTGAAAGGTTCAGAGAATACAAAATGCCACTAGTTTGTTGAAAAAAAAATTCAATTGATTCAATAGAAGAAATTAAACCAATTGATTTGACAGAGGAAACTAAAAGACTCTCCAACAAGATGTTTTCTTGTTAGATATATTGAGAGACAAAATAAAATTCCTCAGTAGCTGTGCTTAAAGAGATAATCTTTATTACTGATGCCAATCAATACATGAAACAGGACTTGATAAAGATGTTTTATACTGGGTTGAGATTTCAACTGTTAAAGACAAGCAGAACTGTTCTGAGCTAGTGTTTTATTGAAGTATATTCTTTTTTTTGAAGCAAGTTTTTATGTATGTATATACATGATGTATGTACACACAAACACACACAATTACTAATTTCAAATACAATCATCTTTTTCCATTCTTTATACATAAAAATGAATGTATTGGTATTGATCACATTCAGAATAACAAAAAATAAAAATATTTTATAATGTCCAGTATACAACAATGCCCAGTGAATGGTGAGCTCCATCATGTATGTGTAGAGTATATGAATCTTTGATAAGACATTATAGAATGTTGTAAATGAGATTCATCACCATTCAAAAGGGCCATCATTATGGCATAAAAGGGGTGGAGGGATAAAAATATATTGAGTTGCACAGAATTAGATTAGTTGTGTTGAACATCCCTTTAATACACACAGGGATTCATGAAGCATAATATAGATTAATTTCAGGGTTGGAGAGGAGAGGAACTTATGTGTTTTGGGGAGAAAATTAAGAGGAGTGAATTAGGGAATTGTTTTTCACAGAATATTGGTTTGGTTCTCTTTTACATTTCCTCAATGTCCTTAATAGGGAGGTTTATCTTTCTTAAAAGAGAAGCTTCTTCTTAGCTCTAGCTATAATACTTTTATTCATTACTCTCTTAGCCAAACTGGACTAGTCATTGCCACCTAAAAAAAAATCTCATCCAACCTCCTGATTTTTCCTCTGTACCTGTATTCCTACCATTCCCTAAACCAGATTTAAATCCCATTTCTATATCTTGATAGCTCTGAACCTCAGTTTTTTATTTTTTATTTTTCAGATTTTTCAAGGCAAGGGGGTTAAGGCTTGCCCAAGGCCACATGGCTAGGTAATTTATTAAGTGTCTGAGGTTGGATTTGAACCCAGGTACTCCTGACTCCAAGGCCAGTGCTCTATCCACTGTGCCACCTAGCCTCCTCCTGGACCTCAGTGTTCTTACGTGGATAAGGGAATTGTACTGATAGCCACTAAGGCTTTTTATAGCTCTAAATCTTGGGTACTTTTATGCTATCTATCTAAATAGACTTTCTCTTGACAGGAACTTACTTAATGTTATTACATAGCTACTCCAAGTGAAGGAATGATAGGTACATAATTTATCTTTGGCTATAATTAGTAGCATTGTTGGGAGTGTGGACCTCAGGCATTGGATTCATGGGCTAGGTTAGTGGGTAGTTAGTAGAAGGAAGACAGAAAAGGCACTGACTACGGCAGCAGAAGTCCTGAGTTTTACTCCTGTTTTGGCCACTTATTCCTGTGTGATATAAAAAAAATCATTCATCCTTCCTGAGTCTACAATTTCTTTATTTGTAAGATGGAGGGGATGGGACATATTTAAATGAACTCTATGGTCCCTATCAACTCTAAATTTATGGTCCTGCAAAATTATTTGAAATTGAAGAAGTTTACTTGGAATATTTTTAATATGTTGAGATTGAAGAACAAAAACAGGAGAAATAATATACCTCTCTCTGTCCTACCACCCATTGTTTTTTCCTTTTTTCTAATTTTGAACACTTTTTACCATCTATAGTTTCTAGCAGAGGCTCTTTATTTAAAAAGTAACTATTTTCAATTAATAGTCATTTTCTTTTCTTTTTCTTGTTGTTTGGTTATTTCACTTATATATGTTTCTTTTGAGGGTTTTCTTGGCAAAGAGATTAGAGTGGTTTGCTATTTCCTTCTCTAGCTCATTTTACAGATAAGGAAACTGAGGCAGGCAGGGTTAAATGACTTGTTCAGGGTTATATTGTTAGTAAGTGACTGAGGTCAGATTTAAATTCATATCTTACTGATTCCCAGTTCAGTGCTCTATCCACTGCATCATCTAACTGTTTCTTCCTTTTTTCCTACCCTGCCTAATTGGGAGAAGAAAAAACTTTTGGGCCAGATATGAACTTCATGAATTGGTTTGTCAAAAAAAAAATGGTACCCTGAGGCCATCATTTGAGGCCATATGGAGGTGGGTAGTTTATGGTGATCATTATCAATATTCTGGAATCAATCAACCTGCAAATATTTTATTAAATAACTACAATTTGTCTATCCCTATGCTAAGCTTTGGAGATTCAAGTACAGGATGATGATGTTTGTCCTTCATTCTTGAAGAATAACACAACATCAGGGAGGTATTGCCATGATAAACACATGAATTGGATTTGAATGAGGAGTTACTGTACTAAGTCACCAGCCTGTACTGTACTGTACTAAGTCACTTTCTCCTCCAGAGCCATCTGGGTCCAGTGGCTCGACATGGATCAGGATGACTGGAGATGGCCCTGGATGCAAGGCAATTAGAATTAAGTGACTTGCCCAAGGTCACACAGCTAGTATGCATGAGGCTGCATTAGAACTCCCACCCTCCTGACTCCAAGGCCAGTACATTATTCATACTTCATCTAGCTGCCCCTCAATACAAGTGCAAAGAATGAAACAAAGTCCTACTCATCTACAATAAGTTTACTTTATTCATTGTCATTGTATTGATCAGGGTTCTTGACTTTCAAATCTGTTTACCTTATAATAGTATTGTTATTATTTAAACTTTTCTGGATCTTCTCATTTCACTCTACTAGTTCCTACAAGTCTTCTCAGATTTCTCTGAAACTAACCCCTTAAAAAATTTTTATAGCAAAACAATATTATTCCATTACATTCATATACCATAATTTGTTCAATCAGTGAGTACCCCTTAGTCACCAGTTCTTTGCCATTATAAAAATTGTTGCTATATTTTTCAATATTGGGGTCCTTTCCCTCCTCTTTTAAACTCTGAGGTGTAAACCGAGTAACCATATCAGCTGGGTCAAAGTCTATACACAGTTTAGTTACTTTAGGGGTAGAGTTCAAAATTTGCTTTTCAGAATGACTGAATCAATTTATAGATCCACTAACAGAATATCAGTGTGCTTGTTTTCCGCCCACAGCTCCTCCAATATTTATTGTCATTTTTGCCAATCTTATAGATAGAAATTGGAATCCAATAGAGGATCTTAAGAACAATTAATTTTACTTCTCATTTTTTTATTAGGAAACGCTTTTAATATAATGCTGCATGCCAGAGTTGATATAACAGATAGCACTATTATTTAAATTAAAGTTGTTAGAGGATTGCACTACTATTCAGTTCCCTTAAAATGTCACTGAATTCTACTGTCTAGACAACTTCATTAAACAAAATAAATGTCTAATGAATGGAAGTCTTTGCCATGCTGACAAAAGCATGAATTTGTGAGAAACATTTATATACCACTTTTATGGAGTGATTGTTAACTAGACATATTTCATTTTAAAAATTCACTTCCAAGCTACTAAAAGCTAGACCTACTAAGGATAGTCTTAAAGATTTTTCCAGTCTGCATAAAATTTACTAAAATAGTATGCAACAAGAAGAATGAACTAGCCAATATATTGCTCTGTTGTTTTTTTTAATCTTTAATAACAAATATTTGTACCACTGCTTGGGTCTATACCCTGAAAAAAAGATAAAAACATCACTTGCACAAAAATATTCATAGCAACTCTGTTTGTGGTGGCAAAGAATTGGAAATTGAGTGAATGTCCATCAACTGGGGATGGGAATTCAGAGAAGCCTGGAAGGATTTGCATGAACTGATGCTGAGCAAAATGAGGAGAACCAGAAGAATTTTGTACACCCTAACAGCAACATAGGGTTGATGATCAGTCTTAATGGACTTGCTCATTATATCAGTGCAACAATATCAAGGACAATTTTGGGGTATCTGTGATGGAGAATACCATCTGTATCCAGAGAAAGAATTGTGGAGTTTAAACAAAGACCAAAGACTATTACTTTTAATTTTTAAAAACACCGTCATCTTATTATGTAATTTTGCTATCTCTTTTATTTTTTTCCTTACGGATATGATTTCTCTCTCAACACATTCAATTTAGATCAATGTGTAGCATGGAAACAATGTAAAGACTAATAGACTGCCTTCTGTGGGGGAGGGAGGGAAGCGAGATTAAGGGAAAAATTGTAAAATATAAAAATAAATTAATAAAAACAAATATTTTCAGGTATATCATTAATCAAACAATGGGAATTTATAAAGTACCTATAATATGCCAGACAGAATACCATGCACTGGGGAGAAACAACATGTGTATATAAAGTAGATGATACAAGGCAAGGGTGTGCTGGAATCAGCTCTCACCTGTGTAAGCTGATTGTTAAATCTTTTTTTTTTAATTTTAAATTTTTATTTATGGCAATGAGGTTAAATGACTTGCCCAAGGTCACACAGCTAGGCAATTATTAAGTATCTGAGGCAGGATTTGAACTCAGGTCCTCCTGACTCCAAGGCTGGTGTTTTATCCACTGTGCCATCTAACTGCCCCCTGATTGTTTAATTTTTAGTGTAAGCATGCAAACCTCAGAAATCAGCAATTGATACAAATTAACACTAGTTCAGTCTCTTCAGCTCATCAGGAGCACAATTGCAGTCTCAGGGAATAAAGTAGGCTAATAATTGTAATAACTTGAATATGCTTTAGGTTTGCAGTGTTTTGTTTGAGCCTCTAATACAAAATACTTTAAAGGGAAAGGCAGCTGGGTGTTACAAGTGATCTAGAAAGGTCTTCTATAGAACTGCTTGAATTGAGTCTTGAAGAAAACCAAGGATTCTAAGAGAAGGTGAGGAGAGTGCATTCCAGCTAGTTGTAGTTGTTATTTATTCATAGATTTTGTTGTTCAATCATTTCTCAATTGTGTACACCTTCCCATGATCTCATTTATGATTTTTCTGACAGTTACTGGAGTGGTTTGCCATTTCCTTCTCCAGTTCATTTTATAGAGGAGGAAACTGAGGCAAACACAGTTAAGTGATTTTTCTAGGGTCACACAGCTAGTAAGTGTCTTGAGGGTAAATTTGAACTCAAGTCTTCATGACTTCAGGGGGAGCACTCTCATATCCTCTGTGCCAGCTATTAGTCAGTGGGTAAAACTCAGACATGATAATGCACAAATCTCTTTATAAATAAATTTTGAAAAACTGGACCTCATTGGGTATTACTGGTTTTAATCCTTTGCTATAACAGTGCTCTACTTCCTGCAAAATCGAGATCTGTAAGCTATAAGAAGTCAATTAATCAATCAACACTTACAGAGCCAGAAAATGTTCATTTTAATATACATTAAATTTAATATGATGATTTGAACCTTGCCCTGCTTGTTAGTTTACTCCTATGAACACCTCTCTGTCCTCTTTTGGGTTTTTTTGGGGCTTTTTTGCAAGACAATAGGGTTAAGTGACTTGCCCAAGGTCACACAGCTAGGCAAGTATTAAGTATCTGAGACCACATTTGAACTCAAATCCTCCTGACTCCAGGGCTGACCTAGCTGCCCCCTCTTCTGTGTTTTTTCTAAATGTTTCATTCTCATTCTTTTCTTCCTCTATTACTATCATTAACCCTTACTTTTGCCATTCCCCATGCCCTCCCTTGTAATAAAAGTAGAGCCAAGCAAAACAAAATTAGTTTGTAATAGTAAGGTCTGAAAATTTATGTTGTTTTCTACCTAAATTCCATCCATCATCTCTCTATCAAGAGGTGGAAGGCATCTTCCGTTATTGGTCTTTTGGAGTCATTGGTCATTACATTGATCAAAGGTAAGTCTTTCAACATCCTTTTCCTTTACAATATTGTAGTCATTGAATAAAATGTCCTTTTGGTTCTACTCACTTTGCCCTATTTTAGTTTGCTTTAAATCTTTATTCCTGATTGAGACTTGCCCTACTCATTTCTGTACTGATTAAAAAGGAATTTCTAGGAATACAACTTAGCAAGAGTTCCAGTTTCTCATAGTATCAATCAAGTGAAAATCAGGCTGGTAGAGTTGGAAAGAATATTGATTGTGAAGACCAAACCTCAAGTCCTATCTTTGTTATTTACTAACTTTATGTCCCTTAGGTAAGGTATCAATCCCCTCCAGACCTTGGTTTCCTCATCTGTAAAAAGAGTAGATTGGACTCAGTGTCCTCTCAGGTTTTGCTTTCAGTTGTAGATCTTTGAGTGATCCATTCACCTCTTCTTTGGAACAAATAAAAACTGTTAAACAAAACCAAATGACATCGAAAATTCATACCTATTGATCCCTACCCTCTCTGACAGAAAAAAGAGGGCGGTGTGTTCCAACTACTTTTTTGTGTTCTTTTGAGGCCCATTGTAGCCATTGTATATCTTGTTCTCCTAGTTCTGCTTACTTCATTTGCCTGCTAAAATTCCCAAAGTGTTTGCTGGGAAAAGCTTATGGAGCTATCTGTGAGGGCTTCCTAGCATATGGAACACAGAGGAAATGCCACCAGATCCCAGAAGGGCAGAAAAAAGGCTGACTGATGTGATTGTTGTGGCATTTCGCTTTCTCTGATGCTGGAGAGAGTCTGGCGAGAGTCCTATTGCATATTTTTTAGAGTGTATTCCTGGAATCTCCACATGACTGCAGGCTGCCTCTCTGAAGAGAGCTGTGCCAACACCATTACAATGGATTTAAGATCGAGCAAAGCACTTATTGCCCCTGGGTTGTTAAGCAAGTTTGGCTGCCTAGTAAAATCTTCCATGATGATATAATTAATCAAGTGAAAGAAGGCTATGCCTTATCTGAAACATTCTCCATTGCCAAGTGAAGCAAATTGTCCAATAGGTGTAGTTTCATTAGTTAATATGGGTCTGCAAGCTAGGCTCAGAATCTATTTTCACTCAGGTGGACAGTTGTCCAGAAGATAACTAGAATTGGAAGAGATCTCTGAGGGCATCTGGTCCAACTTTTACCCACCTTCCTACCTCCATCCCTTCAAGTTACAGATAGGAAAAATAGATCCTAGAGAAGTTAAAGTAGTTTGCTCAAGTTCACACAGGTGAAATGGGAAGTAGAATTTGAACCCAGGTCATCAAATGCAAAAATGAGTCAGTTCCTTTTCCATTCCATTTCATTCAAATCGATAAACATTCATTAAGTACCTACTACATGAGAGTCATGTGCTAAATTCTGAAGATATAAAAAAAAAAGAAAAACCAAAACAGTTTCTTTTCCCTAGGCTTTTACAATCTAATGAGGGAAGAGATCACACATGAGGAAGCTAGAAAGGGGTGGGTGCCCCTTCTTTTCCCCACCCCCCCCTTACCCTTCCTCCCCAGCAAGGGAGAGCTCAGCACAAGTCATATTTTGTTCCTTGGAGCTTAGATCAAATCAAGGTTGTTTATTTTTCTTCAGCTCACAGATTATACATTAATCAATCAACAAATATCTATTAAAAAAACCAAACAAGGGAAAGAGGTGATTTTAAAAGATGTAATACATAAGTTAGATTATTTCAATTTCATTATATTAGAAAGTTTTTGAATGAGCAAAATTAATATAGTAAGGATAAGAAGCATTGACTAAGGGGAAAAAAGATCTTGTTAATGTGATATGGTTCCGATTTCCAGTATAAGTAATTAACAGCCATTTCCTCATAGATAAGTTGTCAAAGATCTGAACAACTGTAAAAGGAATTGGAAAATGTTAACCATATGAAAAATGCTTCAAAATATTAATAATAAGAGAAATGTAAATCAAAATATCTTTGAACTATTATCTCAAAAACTGGTAAAGAGAAAAAGACATTAGTCAATGTTGGAAGAATTGTAGAAAAATAAACATTTTAATATGTTATTGATGAAGATGTCCACCTAGTCTTGAAAACAATTTGGTATACATATATATATATATATATATATATATATATATATATATATAGTAACTAAAATAACCATATCCTGTTATTCAAATATTCCACCACTAGGCATATACCCTATAAGGAGATCAATGATAGGCCACATAGATTATATACATATATGCATATATGTATGTGATACACACACACACACACACACACACACACTTCTTTGAACTTTGTAATAACAAAAAACTACAAACAAAATAGGAATACATTGAGGATTGGCTAAGCAAATTGTTGTGCATGAATATAATGAAATATTATTCCTATGCTATAGTTGATCAATCAAATATTTATTAAGTTCCTCCTAAGTGTCAATCCCTCTTCTAGGTATTGGGATGACAAAGATAAAGAAATAATCTCTGCTTGCAGGTGGAAAGAACAACAAAACAAATAAAACTGAATGTCGCAAAATTATCATGATCAACTGTGTCCCAAATAAGGAGATAAGGAATAAAACTCCCCTCACTTTTTTATGCCGGTAGGAGACTATGTATACAGCACCACCTACACAATGTCAAAATTTTTGACTGTGTTGATGAGTTTTGATGAATTGATTTTTGTTCACTTTTTTTTTTAAAGGGATATCTCACTTTGGGACAGAATGGCAAATGGAGATGATATGAGAACAAAACATTTCACTAGAATTTTATTTAAAAAAAATACACAAAAATCCCAGGGCACTTTGAAGCTGTAGGTTATATGAGAACAAATATTTCAATAAAATTATATTAAAAAAATGCACATCACCACCTCCACCACCCCCAGCACTCAGCTATCTGGGTTGAACATAGGGATCTAAAAGACAAACAGGAAACAGATTCTGCCTTCAAGAGGCTTACATTCAACGGGGAGGAGGGGGAATAACATGTAAGTAAAATACAAAATACATACATAGTAGATACAAAGTTGTTTGGGGGTGAGGGCAGTAGTAGCTATGGAGAAGAATGATCAAGAAAGTTCTTCTGTGGCAAAAAATTTTCAAGCTGAACTTTGAATAAAGATAGTTTTTCCCAAACTCTGAGACATTATCCAAAATAGAAGCTTCTGGCATGCTAATACCCTCCAGACTGACAGTACAGACAAAAAAGATGGATACAAAATTGATACCAGCTGCAGTGTTACATGAGCTTTGCAATGTGTATGGATGGGGCAATTTGAACTTGTCAGCATGGAGGAAACTTTAAATATCCAAAGATTGTTGGATTGGATTTAACTGCCTACATGGTTCATTGTCTGGAGTTGTGCTGATCATTAGAGCAAAAGAATACACCCCTGTTATACATTTATGTCATTTCTTGATATGATGACTTAGGTTCCAGTCATAATGATCCATCTCTAGGAAAGAGGGTTAGGTAGGGTTTTGCAAAAATGGGAGTAATGAGGAGACAGAAGAGTCAGGGATGACAGATGGGGAAATGAAGATGTGGAAAAGGAAAAAGAAAAAAATGAAGGAAAAATACAAGGATAATTCAAAGGCAGGGGAGCAGTGATCTAAGTCCCCATGTAGGGAGGAGGTGGAGAACAGATACACCAAGAGGGTCAAAGGAGACTAAGGAAATGGGAGACTTAGGACATTTTAAATTCATTTTGCCTTTGTTGTCTTCTTATCAAATTCAGTTTCCTAATCTAGGTCATTTAATCCCATTCATATACAAAACCATTCTGAACTCCTGATTTTTCTTGGATACTGGGACTATATCCATAAGGCAAAGTTTATTTGGGAAAGTAGTTGGTTATGTATATGCTAGTAGAGAAGACACTTTGGAAGTAAAATGAGTGACTAGATAAGAGAAAAGAGAGAAAAGTAAAAAGGAAGAGAGAATGAGATTTGAGAGATAAATGAGAAAGAGGAAAATGAGGAATGAGTGGGAAGAGCCAATAAAAAAAGGAAAACAAAGAGTGATGGAAAAGATGAGAAAGATTTTTAAAAAAAGGCCTGGAATGTGGGATTTTGTTCTGGTTGACTTTGCATATTTGTTACAAAGGCTTTGTTTTTCTTTTCTTTTTTTTTCTTCCCCCTGGATCACAGAAGATAGGGATTTTTTTAAAAAAGAATAAAAGTAATTAAGAAATAAGTCATCAAAAAAAATTTTTTTAATAAAAAAGAAAGAAAGAAGTCATCTAAGCATCTTATTTTTTAAATGCAGAAAATAAAACAAGTCCAGAAAGAAGCATAAACAAGTAAGACAGTTATAGATTAAATTTATTATATACTTAAAAAGGAAAACAAATATGATCAATTTGCAGTTTTGTATACAATCCTCTTTTTTCTGCTATATGATGTAATAAAAATGGATCCATTTTACTTAGTGTTTGCTAAGTTAAGAATAAATAATTTTAAAAGAAAAAAATTATACTAGGAACCTCTATTGTGCTTGGCTTGGTAAATGTTTCTCCAACACTACTAGTAAAAGAGTTTGCCACTGACTTTCTCCTAACAACAGATTTTGTTGGCTAACCCTTGGAACTGATTTCCTTCTAAGTGTGGCTGTTTCACCCTTCTCCTTCCTCTCTGTTTATACTCCATCCTATTCTGCTTTAACTGATAGTAGGTCTATCTGAAGAATGGATCATACTCCACTACTAGGCATCTCATAGTGAATGATTCCAGTTACCCAGAATGCTTCTTTAAATTTATAGAGAAAACAAAAGGACATTATTGATTATATTTAAATTAAGAGCTCAGCAAATGAGAAAAGTTACTAAAATGTTCATATTTTTGACCCAAAGATCTCACAACTATATACGTAACTTAAAGAAGACAACGTTTAACAAAATACTTGGTGCCAATCAATTAGGGATTCACTGAACAAATTGTTGGATATGAATGTATTTGAATAAACTTTAAGAAAGGATCAATATGAGAAATTTAGAAAAAATATAGGAAATATATAAACAGAAGGAAGAAATCAGAACAAGGAAAATCCCTATAAATCTAAGCCTATCACTGTTAAGCAGCTGCATTGATATAATTGAAAAACACAACAAAAGGCAATTGAACTCAGTTTAAATGCACTGACCAATGTAAACAAGATATTTAGTAGTTCCCTTAAACAGCCTGACAGTAAGAGTTGAATGTCATTACCAAACCATTCATATAACATACCAAACCAGTCATATAACAGTTTTTTTAATAATATTTTATTTTTTCCCAATTCCATATAAAGACAATTAGCATTCTTTTTTAAATTTTTAATTCTAAATCTTCTATGTACCTTATTCCCCCCTTACTGTAAGCAATTTGATATAAGTTATACATGTGCAATAATGTAAAATATATTTCTTTTAGTCATATTGTGAAAGAAACACACCACAAAAAAGCAGAAAAAAATAAATTGAAAAATAATGTGCTTTGATCTCCATTCAGACGCTTTCAGTTCTTTCTCTGGAGATGGATAGCATTTTTTCATCATGGTTCCTTTCAAATTGTTTTGGATTAATGAAACACTGAGAATAGCTAAGTTATTCACAGAGGATCATCATACAATATTGCTGCAAATAACAAAGTGTTAAAAAAAATTCTTGAAAAGAGTGATTAATCCATGCATCACAGTTGGCTGTTGTTTTTTAACCAAGTTCCCTGTTTCCCATCACTTAATCTTTATCTCATAACTCATACTCCATAACCCTCCATAACTCTATAACACATTTGTGGTCAGTTTGTTTAAGTAACTCCTATTTCTATTAGTTATTTAAGAAAGCTTCTAAATATCTCTCTTATACTTGTATTCACTTAATCAACAAGCCTTGAAAAGCATGTGTCATGCCCTATAGAACAAGAAAAAAATGAAAAAGTTCCCCATCCTCAAGGAGTTTGCAAACTATTAGAGAAACAATATATATGCATAGAAGTAAATACAAAATGCATGGTAAATAAATAAAAAGAAATTTTCTTTTGGTGAGGAGGCACTAGCACCTGAGGGAATGGGCTGTGAATGATGAAATAACTAAGATATCACATTGCCTTTCTCCTTTAGGTAGAATAGAGAAATAATCTAAGAATACTGAAATATTACATAAATCTGATGCCAGAATGGTGCAAATACTCTATTGCTTGATTTATTTTCTTTAACTGCTTTTCTGTGTACTTTGGGAATGGGGTAAGGATGTAGTACATCTAAAAATGGCCCTGATATAAGAATATTAGGTCAGTCTACTTATATAGATCATCAGGAAAAAAAATTAGAAACAAATACACATGTCTAACTCCATGGCAGAGTGAGACTCATTGGTTGGAATGTAGACAAAAGAGCCCTGAACTGACTTGATTTTTTTCTTTTTTAATATTGTTCAAGATGATCGGTGAGGAACTATGGACATTTTATATTTTTAGGCTTTAAAGTGTTACATGAAAAGTCACACAAATTGCCCAATCAAATAATTAGTTTGTATCAAAGGGAGGGCTTGAATCTAGGTCTTTCCAACTCCGTTATTTCATTCTGTACACAGGATGAAATATGTAGAATGTATGTGATAATCTTTAGAGTACCTTGCAAACATAATGTATTATTACTATTATGTGGCTATTGTAGATAAATTCCATATTTACTTGTCTCATAACCTTCATTCTTCATTCATGATCAACTCTTCATGACCCCATATGGGTTTACTTGGCAAAGATATTGAAATGGTTTGCCATTTCCTTCTAGCTTTTTTTATAGATGGGGAACTGAGGCAAATAGGGTCATGCAATAGCTTAGTTCAGATTTTAACTCAGGAAAATGTTTTCTTGACTCCACTGGCCACCTAGATCCTGGTTGTAATAGCAGTTAACATTTTTAATTTCTAAATTTTTTTCATTTGATTTTTTTTAGATTTTTTTTTTTTTTTGCAAGGCAATGGGGTTAAGTGGCTTGCCCCAGGCCACACAGCTAGGTGATTATTAAGTGTCTGAGGCTGGATTTGAACTCAGGTACTCCTGACTCCAAGGCCAGTGCCGCACCTAGCCACCCCTTTTTCATTTGATTCTTACAATACTCCTGTGAGATAGGTACTATCATTATACTCATTTTACCGATGATGGAATAGGCAAACAGAGATGAAGTGAATTGACTAGGTTCACATAGCTAGAAAGTGTCTAGGGATTCAAACTCAAATCCTATAAATCTAAGCCTATCACTGTTTTACCATTTAAGCTTAGTACATTCTGGAAAAGCCCATCCCCCCTTTCCTAGGAACCTAGACATTCTTTCTTTATATTTTTTGGCTTGCAAAGGGTCACTCACTCAGCTTGTTGACCATTAAAGAAAGCAAACAAGTTTCAAGTAATGAAAGTCAGTCCCTGTTAAGCTATTTTCCCT
This sequence comes from Macrotis lagotis, assembly GCF_037893015.1. NCBI lineage: Eukaryota > Metazoa > Chordata > Mammalia > Peramelemorphia > Peramelidae > Macrotis > Macrotis lagotis. The sequence goes on from NC_133658.1 coordinate 572,286,256, forward strand.
CTGTAAATATAGCCCAAGTAGCACCCCTCCCCTGAGAGTTATGGGTCTAGACATCTGCTTATTTCATATATAGCATTGGCTAGGGGGCTTCTTTCTGAATTGTTTTCTTGGGGACCCAGTCTTTAATCATAAACAACTAGTCCAGCATGTTTACTTAGAGGAGATTCAAGCATAAATACCTTAAATCATCTTTAAAGTGTTACTCTGTTCTAAGATACATCATCACTACATACCACCACCACATCTGTTCTTCTGTTTGCCTTTCCTACCCTCCCTCATCTCTCATTCTTGACATCTGCTCCCCCTTAGACCCGCTTTATGCCCATCCTCCTGGGCATTCCAGGAGATGTCAGCCACTCCAATTATTCCCCCAGGAGTACACAGGTCAAGCTATTTCCTTGGCAAGCAACAAACATTGCTAGATCCTACTAAAAGCTGTCAGAACTGATTTGTAAGGTGCTAGTATTTTCATTAGAAACTTCTTAGTAGAGAAATCAGATGGAGATGAAAGATTGGCATTAATCTAATCTCTTTAGCAGCCTCTGAATAGCAGTTTGCCTTTATGGCCCTGTCAATCTATTAAAAGATTCTTTCCTTCATGACTTCTTCACCATGTCCTCCAGTAAGATGTTCCTTGCCAAAAGGCAGAAGCAAAATCATCCCATCAATCAGTGGATTGGCATGACAACTCGAAATAAGATCAGGAACAACTCAAAGAAAAAAACACACTGGAAAAGGACCAAGCTAGGCTTAGGAAGAGTAACCAAAGGCTATGAAGTACATATTTCTGCTGTACCAAGGTCAAGCAGTCCCTGATAAGTAAATGCCATTGCCATCCTATTTTGGAAGCTGTTTGCTAAGTCACAGGCAGAAAAAAAATTTCTTTCAGTAAAAAAGACTGATTATGTCATTTTATTTTTGTATTAATAGGTTCCTTTGTATTAATAGGTTCCTTAATACATATGTGCACAATTAAAAAAAAAAGAGCAGCAAGGAATATAATTCATGTACAAGCTTTGTACCACATTTGTTTTTGTTTTTTTAACTTTGGATTTGCTAAAATATGTCTTTTTATAGTAATATAAAACAATAGTAAAATACTTTCTGGCACATTATGAAAAGTAAAGACTACTTTGATTTGAAGATTCGGTCAATCATTCAGCAAACATTTCTTAATAGAATTCAAATTCTCACTTTCATTTTTCCATTGTTATTTGAATATATTGTCCAGAATGTAGTGCATCTGCCACATTGTTGACTCATCCTTTCATTTTGGAGATTTGTCATTTATCATAGCTAATTCTGCAAAGTAAGAGTCAACATTCCACAAGAAGACAAGATGAGTTAGTGTAAAGAAGACCAGAATTCAAGTGTTACCTCTGATAGAATCTAGCTGTGAGACCTTGGGCAAGTCATTTGATTCCCCAGTGCCCTCAGGAACTCTTAAGTATACAAGTTGAATAGGTTGGAAGTGACTCAATGAAATCTTTTTTTTCTTTTTTTTAAATTAAAGATTTTATTTATTTTGAGTTTTACAATTTTCCCCATCTTATTCCCCCACCCCAAAAGCAATTTGTCAGTCTTTACATTGTTTCTATGTTGCACATTGATCCAAATTGAGTGTGATGAGAGAGAAATCATATTCTTAAGGAAGAAACATAAAGTATAAGAGATAACAAGATCAGACAATAAGATATCAATTTTTTTTTCTACATTAAAGGGAATAGTCCTTTGAACTTTGTTCAAACCCCACGGTTCTTTATCTGGATACAGATGATATTCTCCATCACAGACAGCCCCAAATTATCTCTGATTGTTGCACTGATGGAATGAGCGTGTCTATCAGGGTTGATCATCACCCCCATGTTGCTGTTAGGGTGTACAGTGTTTTTCTGGTTCTCCCCATCTCACTCAGCATCAGTTCATGCAAATCCCTCCAGGCTTCCCTGAATTCCCATCCCTCCTGGTTTCTAATAGAACAATAGTGTTCCATGACATACATATCCCAGTTTGCTAAGCCATTCCCCAATTGAAGGACATGAAATCTTTTTTTTAAAATAAATCTACTTTTGGGGCGGCTAGGTAGCATAGTGGATAAAGCACCGGCCCTGGAGTCAGGAGTACCTGGGTTCAAATCCGGTCCCAGACACTTAATAATTACCTAGCTGTGTGGCCTTGGGCAAGCCACTTAACCCCATTTGCCTTGCAAAAACCTAACAAAAATAAATAAATCTACTTTTTAAGTTCTTAACCTTTTTCTGTTTCATGGCCCACTTGGGCAATCTGATAAAACCTATGAACCCTAAGAATGTTTTAGGTGCATAAAATACTATATATAAGATTACAAAGAAAATCAATTATTTTAAAATGCATTTACCATTTTTTTAAAAAAGTATACAGATATTATGTTCAGAGCCATTAATTTTAATATATGGTTTTAAATTCAAAATCTTTGCTTGGTAGCTACAACATGGAGCTTAGTTTTAAAACACCATCTCAGATTGGTTGGCATTTTAAAGGAAAAATACAACTTAACTAATTAGGAAAATTCTTACCATGCCACACAATAGTGATTTTTCCTTCAAGAAACTTAAAGAAGTAAGATTGACCCTTAGTCATTAAGGAAGAAAATTTCTGAATGATAAATGATAAAAACAATAAAAAGCTTAGACTTTCTTCCCCAAACTCTTGGAAGCAATTTAATATTGTTTCCAAAAAATGAATAAAGCTTACCATGCCTGTGAATATTTTCAGACAATCTTCAAATCTCTATCCAAAACTCATTATAAATTCTTCTGGGATGGTATGCAATGATTATTCTATGATGAAGAGTATCCATGTGATATGATAATATGAGAGAGAGAGAGAGAGAGAAACATTGTTTGGTCCACAAACTTGCCCATTTTGCCTATATAGTATATAGTTCATGCTTTTAAAAAATGTTGTTTCAAATTAATCAGTGTTGCTAGTTGGCCTATCCTTTCTTAAGAATCATTTATAAAGACTCTTCCCCATGACTTCCTTTGTTCAATACCAAATGAACAGTAACAACTGTGAAACAGATGTTAGAAATGTTGAGGAATTCAAAATGATGGTAAAACATAGCACCATCAAGAATAAAGCTTGTATATGATCCACTCATCTCTAGGCAGGGGTGTTGCTAGATTTAAAAACACCTTCTGGATTCCATCACATCTTTTAAAATAGTTTAGAGATCGGAAAAATCATTATGTTTCCCAAGTCCACATGTCATCAAGTCCTTCTGCTAAAATTCTACTTCAAGATGAAATGAATGGGAACACTCATTACACTGTTAATACAATTTTTATAAGATGATTTTGGGGAGGGGAGATGTTCTCCTTATTTGATTTTGATGAAAAGCATGTGTTGAAGCTACTGGACATTATGACATGATTTCTTATAAAGTGTCTGATTGAATTGAGTATTTTCCAGGAGAATAGAACCAGCCATTCCTATCTGCTCTATAGGGAGAAACAATGTTAAGTTCACAGATGGCTGTATTTCCTTTCTCTTCAATTAAGAACAACAGCAGCAACAACAACAACAATAATAAAAACCACTTATAGCACTTACAGTGTTCTAAATACTTGCTAAGTGCTTTAGAATTATTAAGTTATTTGATCCTCACAGCAACCCTGGGAGGTAGGTACTATTTTTATCCTCATTTTATGGGGGAGCGGGGAGGTTCCTGAGGAAAACAGGGGTTAAGTGACTTGCCCAGGGTTACACAAGCTAATAAGTGTCTGAGATCTCATTTGAATTCACTCAGTAAACATTTATTAATTGCCTACCATGTACTAGGCACAGTACTAAGCACTGGGGAAACATAAAACAGTAAAGACAGTAGTGCCCTCAGGGAGCTTAGAGGGAAAATATCATATAGAGTAGGAAATACAACATATAGAGAGCAAGTTATACAGTGTAAATAAGAAGTAATTAATAGAGGAAAGGCTCTGGAATTAAGAGGATTAGAGGGAAGGCTTCCTCTTGAAGGTGTGATTTTAATTGGGATATAAAGAAAATCAGGGAGGTCAGTAGTCTTCTTGACCCCATCCACTGTACCTCCTACCTGCACCCAACAAGTATTTATTGAATTTCTACTATATATGCCTAACCCTGAGATGCAACATCACCTTCTACTACTAATGTTCTAATTTTAAAACTTTGAAAAGAATTATGAACTTCATAATCTGTGTGATAAGGATGATGAACTCAGTTCATTTTTTTTTAGGTTTTTGCAAGGCAAATGGGGTTAACTGGCTTGCCCAAGGCCACACAGCTAGGTAATTATTAAGTGTCTGAGACTGGATTTGAATCCAGGTACTCCTGACTCCAAGGCCGGTGCTTTATCCACTACACCACCTAGCCGCCCCTCAGTTCATTTTCATGAAAATTAAATAACCACTGTGTATTGGGCTAACAAGATGTACTGTAGCTTCTCTTTTTTCCCCCTTTAGTGGTTTGTCTACCATTTGCAACTGGATAGGAAAGACAAGGCAAGAAAGAGTAGGTGTTCAGGTAAAATGTGACAGAGTCATAGAACTAAGCCAGTCAGGGATGGGCAAAGGATGAGAAGGAGAACAGATTGTAAGTAAAAGAAAATGAAACTGAGTATAACAGAGACCCACAGTTTCATGTGTTGTTTTCACTATGTATGTAGAAATATTTATTGTATCTGGTGTTTGTTAAGTTCAGAATTTTTTAAAATTAGAATTTTTTTTAACCAAAAAAGAAATAGGAGAAATACTAATATCCTTCTCCCATGTTTCCCATTGCTAGGGTGCAACTGAGAAAAGCTTCCTGGGTTTGGATCTGATGATGGTGGTGGTAAGGGGAAGGGGATTCTCAAAATCCCTTGGAAACACAGAAATCATGCACAAATATGGAGACTCAGAATCAAGGAAAATAAGAAAAGCAAGAGTCCCTCATTTAGAAATAAGATCACAGACTGAATGCTAGAAGGAACCTTAAATTTACTTGAGTCTGACTCTTGCCCTAAGGCAGTTAAGTGATTTTCCTAGGGTCACAACCAAGATGTATTGTCCCATCCATTACACCATTCTTTGTGGAAGCCAGTATCCTCTCTGAAGATTTTGCAGAGAAGCCTCAGACCTAGTGATCTGCTATAGCCAAAAATTTCCATTTTAACCCAGAAAAGATACCATCTGATGAGGTAGTAGGATACTGGAAAATAATGCTTAGAAGTCTTAGTGAATTTTAAGGAATTTTTACATTTAGATTTGAGCCTAAGTCTATGAAACTATTTTTAATCTTCATGTTTCTTGAGTATGACTGAAAAAAAAAATTGTGATCTTCCCTATTTCAGCATGGGGCGGGGGGCTTAGGGGAGTCTTACCTAATGAGAATCTGCCTAGATTGGTTCTGCCTCTCTTGTCAGAATATAGCTCCTAAGTGTCCCCCTACCTATGAACACCATGTCTGCTTTATCAGTCTGGAACCCAAAGAAGATTGGCATTCCTATACTCAGTATATCCTTCACTTAAGAAGCTGTGAAGAATACAGAATTTTTCAGAAATTTTAGGTTACAAGTTAGGTAGTTGGGGTCTCATGAAGTGTCTCCTATTTTTTTTTTTGGTGCCTAAGAAGATGCAGAATTTGTAAAAATAAGTTAAAGCAAGATTTGATTGCTCAAATTCATCCTTCCTCAATGTCAACCTTAAAAGTGGCAATTCTAAATAAGTGTACCTTCCATTTTAAAATTAAATTGAATTCAACAATTTGATTCATGAAGTGCACTGTGCTAGGTGAAGGGACAAAACTCAAACAGTCCCAACCCTCAAAGACTACATATAGATTACCCTTATGTCACAAAATTGCTAAGTCTGTTTACACATTAAATAGTCATGGACTTGGATTCAGGAAGATCTAAGTTCAAATCCCACCTCAGACACAAACAAATCATGTGACTCTGGGCACATCATTTAACCTCTCTTGAGTCTCTGTTTCCACCTCTGTAAAATGGAGGATCAAATCAGATAACATAAGTGAAGGGCTTTTCTATCCTTAAAGCATTAATTTATATACATACTAGTCATTTTTCTTGATAATATTGTGTCTTAAATTAAAATTTTTTAAGTTTATAACACCCATCATTTATCCTACACCTGCAGAAATGTTTGGTTTTTTCCCCTTCCACAAAGACTTGCTAATAAAATTATTTGTTGATCTTTAAATAGAGATGATGGGATGCTTCATATGTTCTGAAGAAGTACATTTAGTTTTTGGTTCCTGAATTAGATACAAAATGATTTCAACAGTCATAATCTAAATGTCAGTTTCATCACTTTATTCATGAATTTGCAATTTCCTCATGATTAAAAAAATAATTTAGTACTTAATGAAATGCTTTGATCATGAAAAGCAATGCATGATATCTTACTTCTACCTTTCAGATCTTTTATCTAGCCAAGCATTTAATTGTATTAATTTTTTCCTCTTGTTCCTCTGGTAAGATTTAATATATCATCCCAATTCTTATACACAATGACTTAAAGAGACTTTTTCCCACCCCTGCTATCAACTGCATTTAAAACAAATTTTTTTAAATATTTTTTTTTATTAAGGCAATAAGATTAAGTGACTTGTCCAAGTTCACACAGCTAGGCAATTATTAAGTGTCTGAGTTGGATTTGAACTCAGTTCTTCCTGACTCCAGGCTGGTGCTCTATCCACTACACTACCTAGCTGCCCCCCACCAACTGTATTTTTTTTTTAGGTTTTTGCAAGGCAAATAGGGTTAAGTGGCTTGCCCAAGGCCACACAGCTAGGTAATTAAGTGTCTGAGACTGGATTTGAACCCAGGTACTACTGACTCCAAGGCCGGTGCTTTATCCACCACACCACCTAGCCACCCCTACCAACTGTATTTTGATAGTCATTTTCTAGAGTCTGAATTACTGAAATGACCTTTTATTTAATCTTCTCTTCTATCATTCCCCATAAAGCTGCAAAATTGGTATTTGATGGCTTACTTTAGCCCCTACAATAAAGTACAAACATGTCTACTAAACATTTAAAGCCTTTCACACTCTGTCTCTCCTTTTTCTAGAATGATCCCACAGTATTCCTCCTAATACTCTTCATATAGACCTACTTAACGTTCCCTGCATCCTCCCTTCCATCTCTCAGTTTCGTACTTTGTATTGCTGAGCTTCCACACTTTGATCACTCTCCTTATTCACGCCAAGAGTTCCCAGCTTCCTTTGAAGCAAATTTTGGGTATCATCTCTTATATGATCACCAAAGTCTCATGGTCTATTCATTCATAGACTTCCAAATCACATGATATAGCATATTTCCTAGTTCTTTGGGTACATGTTTTTTGCCACTAGAATGTAAGCACTTTAAGGGTAAGGACTCAAGAGTTTACATCTCCAGAGTCTAGCACAGAGCCTAGCATAGAGTAGATACTCAGTAAATACTGGGAAATTGAAAAGAATCTCTGGGTCCTTCTTCCTACACTTTTTAAAAAAATGACCTAAATCTTCCCTTCTGTTTTCATTCAGCATCAGTTCATGTAATTCTTTCTGTACTTACTTGCATTTTTCACATTTGTTATTTCTTACAACACATTAGTAGTTTAGTTAGATGGCACAGTGACTCAGCAGACCTGTAGTGAGGAAAGTCTGAATTCAAATAAAATTTCAACATTTATTAGTTGTATGACCCTTCGCAAGTCCCCATGTCTAAGAGGGAGATATAATAGCAACTACCTCTTAGGGTTTTTGTGTAAAATGGTAAAGCACTATATAAATGCTTATCATTATTGCTGTTGTGTTGTTGTATGGATGTACTATGATTTGCTTATCCATTCCCTAATCAATGGTCTTCTACTTTATTTCAAATTCTTTGCTACTACACAAAGGCTGTTATATAAATATTTTGGTATATACAGGGACTTTCTTCTTATGAATGATATGCTTATTGGGTATATGACTAGTAGTCAAAAGAAATGGACATTTTTGTCACTTTATTTACACACTTACTAAATATATTCCTAATTGGTTATACTAATTCATAGCTCCAACAACAATGACTCTATCTTCTTACAGTCCTTCCAGAATTGACTATTGTCATCTTTTATCATCTTTGTTATTTGGGGTGGTGGTGGTAGTAGTAGTATAAAGGAAAACTTCAGAGTTATTTTGAGTCACATTTTTATTATTAGTGATTTGGACCATTCTTTCATATAATTATTAATAGCTTTCAATTCTTCTTTCAAGAACTATTCACTCATATCCTATGACCACTTATCTATTGGAAAATGTCTTTGGTCCTATCTATAAATAAGTGTTAGTAGTCCATATGTCTTATATAGCAAACCCTTTTCTGAGAAATCTTTTACACTTTTCTTCTTATCCTAGATGCATTGATTTTGTTTGGATTTGCTATTGCTTTTCACTAATGCCCTTTTGAGAATATATGGTATGGAATCTTTTGGGACCAGACTACTGTTCTAAAAAAAGCATGTCCCTAATTTTTAAGTCCCATTGCAACTTGGTCATAGCTGCCCAGTGGAGAGTGAGCCTGAGATACTTTGAGGGAACAAAGAGCCTACTCTGTACTGTGGAAAAGGAGCCAAAAAATCAGTTTGTATAATCTTGGAAGCCAGAGAAGAGGTGGGGATTTCCTCTCAGCCCCACCCTGTCTGAACATGCAACTTTCAAGACTCAATCTTCACTCTTCTGCCCACAAAATGCATGTGTATCAGGGACTCTTAGAACTCAAAGGGATTTGGGAGGATCACCTGGTTTAGCCTCCTGCTTTTTTGAAGGTGAACATTTAAACCGGGGTGGGGATGCTGGGATCCCTGAAGCTATTATAGGTGGCTAGCTACTTCTTTCATGTCTTTTTATTTCTTTATCTTCCCTCTTTCTTCTTCTACTTAACATATTTTTTCCCTTCTCCTTTCTCATTATCTTAGACCTACCAGAGACCCCCATAGACATCATCTTCCTTAGCTCATAGCATTCACGAGGTTGACCCCTGGCCTCAAACTGTGAAGTTAAAAATTTGTTTCATTTCTTTTTGAAAACTTATTGGATTGGAAACGCACAATATTCCTCAACAATTCAACTAGTGAATTGTGACCTTGGTCATCAAGAGGGGTCCTCTATTTAGCCAACTGAAGTTAATTTCTCCTTTTCAAACTGAAGCCCACTTCCTCTTAATCTTTATTTAGTTAAGTACTTCAAAAGAGCTATTGTTTCATCAGATTGGGTAAACTTGTAAACCTTATTGGTGATTTTCATAAAATGCTTTGAGTAAATGAGCAACAACAACAGCAGCAACAACAACAGTACAACTTTTTGATAGCCAGTAGTCTAGATCTGAGGTTCTATGTACTTAGCTAATCCTTTTATGATTAATTAATCAACCAGTCTTTTATTAAGGTTCTACTATGTACAAGTCACTCAAGATGAAGTAGTTCTTGTCCTCCAGTAGTGACAGTATGAGGGAATCAACATGTATGCATGAAAGTTTAAGTAAAATATATGAAGAGTAAATATAGGTTATTTTCATGGGGTGGAATCACTTGTTACTGAGTTCAGGAAAGATCTTATGCTGCAGTTAGCACAAGTTGACTTTGATGGAAGTTAAGGATTCTAAGAAGCAGAGATAAAGAGGGAGTGAATTCCAAGCATGGAACAGCCTGGGCAAAGGTAGAGATAGGAGACAAAATGTCTCATGAGACGAAAAACAAATTGACCAGTTTGGCTGATCAGAGAATGCAAAAAGAAAGGGGTAATATGAAATATGTCTGGAAAGGTAGAATGGAGCCAATTTGGAAAGGGTTTTAAATGCTTGAGAGCATTGTATTTGTCCTGTATCTGCAAGGTCAATTAACCCTTACTGCCTGTTTATTCCAGCTGTGTTGGACCTAGTTAGATCTAGTCATAGAGATCCAAGGTTACCTCCAGCCCAAGGGAAAGCTTTAGAATGAATTTTAGTAGGGACTGAAGTAGAACGGGTATTCTTGTTTTTTCTGTGTTTGTACATGTACCATACTTGTTTGTGTTGTTCTGAGCACACTTTCACCTTTGTTTCTTCTTTTTTCTTAAAAAATTTAGAGATTTCCCCTGTGATTAGAAGTATGCTGGAGGAGATTTTCTTATCCTTCTAGACCCCACCCCACCCCGCCCCACTCCCTGTAAGCTGTCATCCTTTGGTAAATATTGTTAGTCCATAAAACTTTTACCACCAAAGGCCCTTACTTATAGAAATCTATTTTTAAATAACTGATTCTTCCTATCTTTTCTTCTTTGACTTGTAGCCTGACCTTCCCCAACCCCACCCTATCTCAGCTATTCTCCCTTCCCAGCTCTCAGCCCTTGTTCCTGTTCCACCAAGCCTGACATTGCAATGGTCAACCATGAATAATTTAGATCTTTTGCTGGTTGGCCTTGAGAAATGCTGTTATAGTCCACTATCATCCCTGAAAATGGGGAGCACACTTTAAGCTCTCAGAAAAAGAAAATTCTCTACTATTTTTAATACCCTTTGAGTGAATTCTAGACTCTGTCCAGACTTTCTTGAATGGTGGTGGACATGATCAGATCTGTACTTTAAGAAAATCATTTGTACTGGAGGTTGAACTAGAGTGGGAAAACTTGAGGGAGACCAGTTGATGAGTACCTGAGCCTGCATGATGGTGGTGACGTTAGAGAAAAGGGAGAGAGAATGGATGAGACAGGGCTTGAAGATGACATCTAGGTTGTAAACCTAATGGTACTCTCAACAATAATAGAGGACTTAGGGAAAGGGAGAAAAGTGGAGGTTGGGCAATAACTCATTAGAATTTAGTTTTGTATATTAAAAGGTGTCTGAAGCTGGATTTGAACTCATGAAGTTGAGTCTTCCTGATGCCAAGTCCAGTGTTGTATTCACTGCCTCACCCAAATGCCCAGGACAGAATTTAGGAGCCTTTATTAGACCATATGACCCGAATGATTAGCAATGCATGATAAAGATTCAGCAAAGGAGATTGATTTCTTAGAGAAATGGTGGGTGGAAGGTGGTAAAATTAGGAGAAAACTCAAATAGCAGGAACATATGTAATAGATTCCTTTCCCACACCCTGTTCCACATTCCCTTGTCATCCATCTGGAGTACATTTTAAACTTCTCAACTACCTCTGTAGCTAAGGTTATTTCTCCCAAAGTGAAAGTTCAGGCAATCTTTAGATGACCTGGAACAAGCTTGTTCCCCACTCCCTGAACCACCAAAGCATTCCTTGATAATGTTTCAGCTATTGTTATTTTTCCTCTCTTTATTCCTAAATTTTCCCTCTCTCACACACACCCTTCCCTCCAGGGAATTATGGGGTGAGGTAGTTATAATGGTGGTCTTGTGAAAGAAAGAAGAAAAAAGGTGAAATCATCTGTGTCTCCTATCCAAAGCCTAGGCAAATAATGACATCCACATCCTACCCCCCTCTTCTCCCCCACCCCCGCACCTCCTCCCCTTAGTTCTGACAATTCAGTTTCCTTTTACTCCAGCACTCTTTTGCTACTTTGAGAACCCCTTTACTGGTGAGTATTCCCCTTTATTTTGTGTCACCTCTCTTCACACTGTTCTGCCAAGCACAATTTTGCTCACCCTCCTCCTTATCAACTTCTCATTTTGTATTATCTTCTCCTATCTGAAAGCAAGCTCTTAAAAGGTAGGAACTTACTTCTCTCAGTAATCCTACCTCTTAGTAAATGTTCAGTAGATGCTTTCTCTACCTACCTAAATTCCAATGACTCTTCTATTGTGTTCAAAGTAGAATATACATATCTTCTGTCTGACATCCTTCACTATCTGGCCCTTTCCTTCTTTTCTAGTCTTCTTTTTATTCTCAACTTAAAGAGTTTATTTATTTTGAGTTTTACAATTTTTCCCCCTAATCTTACTTCCCTCCCCCCCCTACAGAAGGCAATTTGCCAGGATTTACATTGTTTCCATGGTATACGTTGATCCAAATTGAATATGATGAGAGAGAAGTCACATCCTTAAGGAAGAAACATAAAGTATAAGAGATAGCAAGATCAGACAATTTTTCCAGTCTTCTTACAGTTTACTACCCTCTATATGCTCTACAATCTGACTACACTGGACTACACTGGATATGTTTCTTACACACATCCCTCTATCTCTGGACACACTTTCCTTCATCCTAGCTATTTCCCATATCTGGAAGATTCTTCCTTCACGCTTCAGACTTCTGGTTCCTTGGTTTTCTTCAAGATTTAGCTCAAATCCCATCTTTTGCCTTTTTTGTGTTTGTCTTCTATCTCCAGTTTTTTCTCTATGAGATTATCTTTCATTTGCTCTCTCTCTCTCTCTCTCTCTCTCTCTCTATATATATATATATATATATATATTTCTATTTTATAGAAGGCAGGCAGCTAAGTGGTGCAGTGGATAGAACACCAGCCCTGGAGTCAGGATGACCTGAACTCAAATGTAACTTCAGATGCTTGCCACTAGCTGTATGACCTTGGGCAAGTAATTAATTTCTGATTGCCTCACATCCAGGACCATCTCCAATTGTCCTGATTCTTATCTGGTCACTGGATCCAGATGGCTCTGGAGGAGAAAGAGGTTGGTGACTTAGCACAGCATCCTCTTACTCAAATCCAATTTATGTGTGTGTCATGGCATCATCTCCCTGATATCTTTGAGAAAGGACAAAGAACATACTCAAGGCAGCTGTCAGGGGATATATTATATCTTTAAATACTTACATGAATAAATTAGAGAAAGAAGAAATCAATAAACTAAATATGCAACTAAAAAAAATTAGAGAAAGAACCAATTAAAACCCCCAATTAAATACCATATTAGAAATTCTAAAAATTAAAGGAAAAATTAATAAAATTAAAAGCAAGAAAACTATTGAACTAATAAATAAAACCAAGAGCTGCTTTTATGAAAAAAACAATAAAACTGATAAACTTCTGGTCAATTTTAAAAAAAAGAAAGAAGAAAACCAAATTGCTAGTATCATAAATGAAAAAGGTGAACTCACCAGCAATGAGGAGGAAATTAAAGTAATAATTTGTAATTATTTTGCCTAACTATATGCCAATAAATTTGACAATCTAAGTGAAATCAATGAATATTTGCAAAAATATAAGTTGCCCAGACTAAATGAAGAGGAAATTAAAAACCTAAATAACCCTATCTCTGAAAAAGAAATTCAGCAAGCCATTATTGAACTCCCTAAGAAAAAATCTCCAGGGCCAGATGGATTCACAAGTGAATTCTATCAAACATTTAAGGAACAATTGGTTCCAATTCAATATAAACTCTGGAAAAATAGGTGAAGATGGAACTCTGCCTAACTCTATGACACCAATATGGTGCTGATACTTAAACCAGGAAGAGTAAAAACAGAGAAAGAAAATTATAGACCTATCTCCCTGATGAATATAGATGCAAAAATCTTAAATAAAATCTTAGCAAAATGATTACAACAAATTATCATCAGTATAATACATTATGATCAAATAGGATTTGTCCCAAGAATGCAGGGTTGGTTCAATATTATGAAAACTGTTAGTATAATTAATCATATTAATAATATATCTATCAGAAATCATATGATCATATCAATAGATATCAAAAAAAGCTTCTGACAAAATACAGCACCCATTCCTACTAAAAACACTAGAGAGCATAGAGAATAAATGGTTTGTTCCTTAGAATAACAAGCAGTTATCTATCTGAAACCATCAAGGAGCATTATATGTAATGGGGATAGGTTTGAGGCATTCCCAATAAGATCAGGGGTGAAACAAGGATGCCCATTATCACCACTACTATTCAATATTATATTAGAAATGTTAGCCTCAGCAATAAGAGAAGAGAAAGGACAAATATCAACATCATCATATATTTTATATGATATGGTTATTTGTTTAAGATTGCACAACAGGGATCTGGCAAACATGCCAGATAGGATAGTATCTCCTCATATAGGAGAATATAAGGACAAGTAAGGGCTATGTCTTGGAGAGATAGACTGTAGAACATGAGTGGTCATCCATTAAATGATTCCAGTTGGTTAACTACCCAAGTAGAGATCTTCATTCTATCTGAGGAAAGAGTCCTTAAAATTTCTAGGGAAGCAAATTTGTATCACCTGAGGTTGGCTATGAATGATTAAGATAAAATCTCTTGTTGAACACTTGTTGAATAACTACAGCTCTCTTACATTTTACCCTTCATGAACTCTATAATCCAGACACATTGGCTAATGGTCCTTTTCTGGATATATATTTTCTGTTTTTTTCTTTCTATATTTCTCCCAACTTCTTGCTGGGATTATCTGTTTTATATCTTTCACACACAATTATTGATATGTTGTAAATAATATTGGAATGTGAACTTAAAATGCTCTTTGAAAGATTAATTCTAGGAAAAACTCTCAGCGAGACAGAACATTCTATGTTGGAACAACTCAAATTGTTAATTATTGTCCTAAATTTGAGCTGAAACATGCTTCTTTCTAACTTTCCATTTACTTCTAAGTTTGCCATATAGGAATAAAAAAAATACTAAAATCTAATTCCTCTTCCATAATATTTCAAGACAGTTAACCATGTTTGTATTGTTTCCTCCAGGCTAACTATCCTCAGTCTATTCATTTATTTATTTATTTAACAAAAATCAAGTCAGAAAGCATTTATTAAGTTCTTACTATGCACCAAGTACTACAAGAAGCACTGGGAATACAAATATGAGTTTAAAAAAACTTAAAACCGATACAGGAGAAATTCAAGAATGCTGTGTACATACTTTTTTTTTATTTAGAGGCAATCCTTATTTATTTATCTATCTATCCATCTATTTCTTTGTTTATTTATTTATTTATTTACTTATTCATTCATTCATTTACTTATTTATTTATTTGTTTGTTTGTTTGTTTGTTTGTTTGTTTTGAATTCCACAATCTTTCCCCTAATCTTGCTCCCCCCCACCAAGGCAGTCCTAGTCTTTACATTGTTTCTATGGTATACATTGAGCCAAGTTGAATGTGATTATCCTCAGCTTTTAAGATCAAATATTGTATATATATTTATATATATAAACACCCTCAATTGCCTTCCTCTAGACACACTCCTACAGCTTATCTTTATCCTTTTAAAAATATAGTGCATGGAACTGAACATGGTATTTCAAATATAGTCAGGCTGAAAAAGTGTATAATAGGATTATCATGTTGCTCACTTTGGACTCTAACCTTCCATTTCAGCTTGTTTCTTAGTCTTTTTGGCAGCTATGTCACACTGTTGACTCATTTTGAGTTTGTAATCCATTAAAAACTCCAAGATACTATTTATACAAATTGTGGTCTAGCTTGCCTTCTCTATCCTGTACTTCTGCATTTGATTTCTTTAAAGCAAGTGCAAGACTTACCACACACTTCTATTAAATATCACTTAGATTCCTCACATTTTCTGGTTTCTTGAAAGCTTTTGAGATCCTAGCAAAATATTAGATATCCCTCCCAACTTTGTGTCATTGATTTTTTTAATGCTAAATTAAGATCTTTGATATACTGCAATAGAGACTTCTCTCCATGTTTTAACTAACCTACTCA
Organism: Macrotis lagotis; assembly: GCF_037893015.1. Classification (NCBI taxonomy): domain Eukaryota; kingdom Metazoa; phylum Chordata; class Mammalia; order Peramelemorphia; family Peramelidae; genus Macrotis; species Macrotis lagotis. The sequence goes on from NC_133658.1 coordinate 572,301,887, forward strand.
TGACTGCTCTTTTGATCAGTCATTCAATCTTTATTATTATCTAGTCTCCACCTCTTATTTTACCAACAAAATTGAGTAGATTCTTTTTTCACTCTTAACTCTACCTTGACTGTATGCTTAAGTGTGTGTACAAACATATACATGTGAATATATATATATATATATATTGTGTGTGTGTGTGTGTGTATGTGTGTGTGTGTGGTTGCAACAAACATTCATTGGTTCACAAACCTATCAATTTTCTCTCTACAGTATGTAGTTCATGCTCTTAAAAAATGCTCTTTCCAGGGGCGGCTAGGTGGCACAGTGGATAAAGCACTGGCCCTGGAGTCAATCCAGTCTCAGACACTTAATAATTACCTAGCTGTGTGGCCTTGGGCAAGCCACTTAACCCCATTCACCTTGCAAAAACTTAGAAAAAAAATGCTGTTTCCAAATAATCAGTGCTGCTAATTGAAGAGAGAGATAGGGAACTTTAGTTCAGACTTAAAATTTTACTAGTGTAGGGAACTTCCAGCAAAGAAACTCCCTTCATCAATATAGATCACAATTCTTCTGCACAAAAGTCAACTGTAAACAATTTTCAAATATAGATATATTTTTTAAAAAGTTCCCCTGATCTATCTAATGACTAAAATAGTGAAAAAGGAAATGAGATTTGTCTGGAATGAACTATTCCTAATAAAGTCATGTTGGTTCTTAGTTATCACCACTTCCCTTTCTAAATGCATGGAAATCATTCCTTTAATATAATACATTGTAGAGGGGATAACTAGATAGTTCAGTAGATGGATCACCAGTCCTAGAGTTAGGAGGACCTGGGTTCAAATTCGGCCTCAGATACTTGGTACTTACTAGCCGAGTGATCTTGGGCAAGTTACTTAACCTCATTGTCCCACAAACTCCCCCTCCTCCTACCAAAAAATAGTACATTATAGAATTCCATTAGAAATTCGGATAAATTTCATTGGCCTGTAATTTGAAAATGATGTCCTTTTCTTTAAAAAAAAAAAACCCGAAAACAACTGGGGTAACATTTGCTGATTTCCAGTCATGGCACTTCTCTCTTTCATCATCTTTCACTAACAGCAACTTAGCAATTACATCTTCCAACCTATTCAGTACTTGAACCAAGGTTGTAGCTAAGTATTCTCTTAACATCTCCTATGTTTTCTTGGGATTCTACTCCATTAGTCATTTTTGTTTTGCACTCCTCACTCAAAATAGCCTCCTCTCTGATAGAGAAAAATCACAACTATTTTCAAATTTTTGATCCCAAGAGTCCTTAAAATTTAAGAATCTCCCCACCTTTAAAAAGCATTGGTTTATATTGGTTATATCTATAGATAATCACTTGTTCAAATTTAAAATGTCATCATTGTATTATTGTTTTGGATGCAATTGGGGTTCAGTGATTTGTCCAAGGTCAGATTTCAGAGTCAATGTTTTAGCCACTGTACTGTCTAACTGCCCCTCACTGTGGTATTATGAACATAGATTTAACCTCACAGACTCTCTGAAAGTAATTCTTCATGAACTGCTGTTCTACAGAGAGAAAAATGAAAAGTAGAATTTTTAAAAAAGTTCATTGAGGGGCGGCTAGGTGGCACCAGCCCTGGAGTCAGGAGTACCTGAGTTCAAATGTGATCTTAATAATTACCTAGCTGTGTGGCCTTGGGCAAGCCACTTAACCCCGTTGCCTTGCAAAAACCTAAAAAAAAAAAAAAAAGTTCATTGAAAGTAAAAGCCTTCATTTTATTTGGGTTGATTTGGGAAGGATTCTTACATGTAGTAGAATTTGAAAGTGACATAGTTCGATAAGCTAGATTGCTGTTTTCCAAAACTTGAAGGACTAGAAAGAGGGTTAGACTTATTCTGTTTAGCTTTGAAAGGCAAAATTAGGGCCAGTATTTTGAGGGTAGAGGGAGGCAGATGTCACCTCATAATCAAAATCTTTTGAAGATAGATATATTCTAACTAAACAGGCAGACCACCACAATAAAGCTAGTCAAGACAATCATTTTTTTGGTATATATAAAAGTTATGTTTATGTTGTCCACTTAAGTGTGCAGTAGCATTATGTCTTAAAAACAATGTACAAACCTTAATTAAAAAATACTTTTATTGTTAAAAAATGCTAACTCTCCTTTAAGCCTTCACTGAGTCGTAATTATTTTACCTTGCTGTTGATTGAGTCATAATTATACCTTGTTGTTGATGGTTGCTGATTGATCAGGATGGTGGTTGCTGAAGGTTGGGGTGCCTGAGGCAATTTCTTAAAATACCTTTACAATGAAATTTACCTCATTGATTTCCCTTGAGGTCATTGTAAGGTTATTAATTGACCCAATTGTTGTATCTCAGGGAATAGGAAGACTGAGGAGCAGGTGAGAGGAACTACTAGTCTTTGAAGCAGGCAGAACACACACACATTTAAAAAGCTGACTGCCTTATGTGGTCACTGTTGATGACATCCAAAACATTTATAATTGTAACATCAAAGATTACTGATCACAGATTATTATAATATATATTATATATATATATTATATATAAATATATATATAATATATATATATATATATAATGGTAGAGAAAAAGTTAGATATATTGTGAGAATTACCAAAACGTGGCACAGATATATGATGTGAGCATATGTAGTTGGAAAACTGGAACCAACAGACTTGCTCTACAAAGTTGCTACAGGACTTCAATTAAAAGAAACTAAACTACAATATCTGCAAAGTACAATAAAGGGAATTGCAATAAAATGAGTTGTTTCTGTTTGATGAAAAAGTGTAGGAAAACACACTCTTCTTCCACAAGTGTTTTTGCCCTCTAATTCTTGAGAAAGGGAAGAACATTTCTAAGAACCTTCAAAACTTAAAAAGGGAAGAGATATGCCTCATCTTCAAGTGGAAAACTAATTTTGCACTTAAATAATTGTATATCATCTAAGGCCCCCAAATTAGAATATATGTCAGTAATAACTGGTTTCTTCAACAGTTTTATCCATCAATCAGCAGAAATTTTTGAAAGGGCTAGAGTCAGAGTCAGAGAAGCAGGGGAAGTGGGCCAAGGAGAGAGTAGAAGAAAATGGCAATTGTGTCTTGATTCCAAGCATCTCTTCCTGTTCAATATCAACTTACCAATGTGCCAACTCTACCCCCCACAGCCATCTAGTGTATTCAAGACCTTTAAGGTGTTTCAGTGTGTAGAGATAATACAGCATTTCCCAGAATTTCGGTGAAATTTCCCTCACAGTTTTCTATACATGAGCCTCTTCTCATTGTGTCAAGAAGACAGCATTTAATTGGGAACAATGATTTATGCTTTTTTTTCTGGTGTATGTATGAGGTTTATGTAAGGGGTTAGCAGCATTATGATAATTGTAAAAGTGCCTGTCATATATTAAGCATTATATAAATGTTAGCTATGGTCATTATTATTTGGGAATGGTTTGGCAAGTACTTCATACTGGATTCAATCCTTTGTTTCAATTAGTTATATTTCATCAAGTACCTTTGCTTGATGATGAACTCTTGGTCATCTGGATTATCTGACTGCAAAAACAACAAATAAACATTGGTAGGGACTCACAATCTATGAATTTCAATAGAATAATCAGGCATTTCTGTGGATCTAAGTATAGCTGAGAGTCACATCCAAGGACCTTATGCTGTGTTTGTGGAAGACTGTCTGGATATATGCTTTTGAATGTTTTTATTTCTAGACTCTGGCAAGCAATGTTTTCCAATATGATTTTTCTAGGTAATAACAGTTTATTTAAGAAGTCATTGCACTTATCTGATGAAGTGACACTGGTAGATTGTTGTTGCACTTTGCATATTGGAATTGATATTAGATATTCAATCATTGAAATATTATTTCAAAATAGAAGGGCTGAACCCTTATGGAGGGTTACTATTTGGGAGAAACACCACAACTATGCAAAGATAATACTATTAAAAGTACTAATTGTACACTTCGGAGGAATATCAGCTATCAAAGGCAAGGAAGGAAGTTGAACTGTTTTTGTTTCATGGACTTCTTTGGCAGTAAAAAGAATAAATCCCTTCCCAAAAGAAGTTTTTTTAAAATGCATAGGTTTATGTTAGTAAGCTACTCAGACAATAAACTTAAAAGAGGTAGACATTCAGGGTAACTAGGTGGCAAAATGAATACAGCACTGAACCTGAAGTCAGAAAAACCTGAGATCCTTTCTAGTGTAAGATGCTTAAGAACTGTGTGACCTTAAGCAAGTCACTTAACTCCTGTTTGCCTCAGTTTCCTCAACTGTAAAATGAGATATTAATAATAATAATACCTACTTTACAAGGTTGTTTTGAGGACTAAATGATATAATAATTGGAAAATGTAGCACAGTGCCCAGCACACAATCAACCCTATTATAAATTCTAGCTATTATCATTTTGGGACCCTGAGGAAATCATTTAGCTTCATTTTGCCTCAGTTTCCTCAGCTATAACAATAGGATAATAAGAAGAACTACCTCCCAGAGCAGTTGTGGAGTTGGTTTGAGGAACAAATGAGATCATATTTGTAAAGCACACAGGACCTGCCCCCAGTAGGTACTTAATAATCCCTTCCTTCCTTCCTTCCTTCCTTCCTTCCTTCCTTCCTTCCTTCCTTCCTTCCTTCCTTCCTTCCTTCCTTCCCTGTCTCCTAGTCGAGATCCTCTGCACTGTGCTACTCAGTCCCTCCTCTTCAATGAGACCACAATCTCCTAACAAATATAAAACATGCCCACAGATAACTTAAAAAAATTAATGCATAGGAGAAATACAAAGTAGTTGAAAGATTAGTTCCTGCTTAAGAGATAAGAAATGGCTTCATCTTGAGGATGATTAGAATTTTAATAGGTAGAAATTGGAGGAGAAAAAGAGTCTGTTCCTTGAATAGATTATTGCTTGAGCAAATACATGTAGGCAGGAGGAATTAAGGTAAATTCAAGGAATGTTGAGTCCACAGAGCAGCAGGGCAGAGGATATAAATAAGAGAAGTATAAGACAAGGTTGAAACTAGATTGTTCAGGACATTGGTAGATCAAGGAAACATACTTTATTTCATAGGTGATAAGGAGCAACTGAAAATGATGAACAGGAGGCAACAAACTATTGGGGTTCTGCTTTAAGAAGCTTGTTCTGACAACACTAAATAGGACTTATATTTACACACCTTGGCAGAATGTCTCATAAGAATGAAATGTGGAGATAAATCTTCCAGCAGGAATGAATAATTAGTCCCTTAAATAGTTTATTTTTAGATTCTATATTAGAAGGGAAATATACTGGACTTGATGGTGATAATTGCCTTGCATTGGGATATATGTGATAAGAAGTATGACACAATAAGATCCAACATTTTGGTGGGAAAGGGAAATTCAAAGAAATTGGCCATGTGTTTCTTCAAATTTAGAAGGGGAAAATTCAGAATTAAGTCAATGAATCAGAAAAACTGGAAAGTGAATTTTTAACAGTAAATAACTCAGAAAAGTAAGAGAATAGTAAATAGCAAAATATTATTGGAAACTTACTGACAATTAGCCCATCAAGAGACATAGCACAGGCCAGTGTTTGCCTGGTATTGATGATGTGCTGTGGTTCCTAGTTGATACAGGAGGAATAGAAACCATTTAAGGCCAAGAGACTCCTGCAAAAGCCAGATCATCTTCTATACTTCTGGGTTTCCTATAAATGAAGCCCTGGGTAGAAACGGTTCTAGTATAGACAAGTAAGAAGGATGCCTTACACAGCATATCCCTCAATGTAATAAACATAATTATGCAATTCATTCCTCCAATAATAAAGTTGGGTGGTGTGGTCTTCAATACAGAAGGACTAGTAGTAGAATAACATTAAACAAACTCCATAATTTTCCAAGATAAATTGTGATACTTAGTTAACTATTAAAACAAAGTTACTATGAAGTGCATTCTGAAAGTAAATCTCACTCAAAGAAATGGAAACATTGTCTTAGCAAAGAAAAAGGGGAAGCTCAGCTTGGTCTGCAAAAGAAGTAAAAAATAATTTGAGAAATAACTTTCAAGTAAGTCTGAACATCATCTGTTATCTGCATGAATCCCTACCCTAGGATACAAACTTTTTTCTTAAAAATATTGTGACAATTGTTTTTCAATATATTTGGTTATGTTTGAAATTCTATTTTATTTTTTGTGTTTTAAAAACATCTTGAGAAGAGGACCATAGATTTTATCACATAGTCATAGGGATCCAGGAAACACAAAAAAGGTTAAGAATTTCCAATCTAGAGAATCTCAAATGGGTTCACAAATTACCCAAGGAAAATCAAGAGTGCCAACTTTTTAACAATTAAATAATTGTACATGAGGTTTTTTTTTGGGGGGGTTTATTTTAGGATTTTGCAAGGCAAATGGGGTTAAGTGGCTTGCCAAAGGCCACACAGCTAGGTAATGATTAAGTGTCTGAGGCTGGATTTGAACTCAAGTACTCCTGACTCCAGGGCTGGTGTTCTATCCACTATGCCACCTAGCTGCCCCTTGCACATGAAGTTTTAATGGTTTCATTCATGTACCTTTTCTAGGACTTTAAACAATCTTCATACACAATGGAGAATGGTCTATAAATGTTGCATATGAAGATTATTTTAGGCAATAGATTTTGAGCTCAAAGAAACCTTAGAATCTGTTGAGTTCATTTGTGTTATTGTTGTGTTATTGTTTAGTCTTTTTTCAATCATGACCCCATTTGTTTTCTTTGGGTTGCCTTGGTAAAGATATTGGAATGGTTTTCCATTTCCTTTTCCAACTCATCTGACATGAGAAAACTGAAGCAAACAGTGACTTGCCCAGGGTCACACAGCCATTAAGTGTCTGAGGCCAGACTGGAAATCAGGAAGCTGAATCTTGACTTGAAATCTGTGCCATCTAATTGAATTCAATTTCCCTCATTTTTACAGATCAGGAAATTGAGGCACAGACCAGTTAACCACTTAGCATAATGCCTGGACATAGTAGGGACTTAATAAATGTTTGTTGACTTGATTAGACTTAGGTGACTTTCCAGGGTCATAGTTTATGTCTGAGACAGGATTTGCACCCAGGTCATTCTCATATCAAGTTCAGTGTCCCATTTATTCCCCCATTTTTCTGGGACATCATCATCACTTTCTAGATGCCTAATGGTATATTGTAGCCACATCTTCTGTTTGATCTTTATCTTGAGGCCAAACATAGCTTATATCAAAATGTTTGGGGTTGCTTGATGATATCTCAAAACTCTCTTGTGTCCACATAAACAAATTATGCTTATTCTGAATCTGTTGTATTCATCTATAAACATGTTCTATATGATGTCAGTAAATGCTTCTGCTTAAAAGGAGTCTTAATCAAAATGTTTAAGGGGAAGTTACAACTAACCTGATCCAATAAATCCAAATTAACAAAAAAAAAACCATTCAGGAAACATTTATTTAGTAGGGCTAAAGGGAAAAAAATATCTCTATAACTGTAACTCATGTTCATATATACTTTAAAATTTACAAAGCATGATGTCCATTTAACTGAGTTGAGTTTCTTGGTCAGTGTCCCATTGATAAGTAAGTTTATAGTTCTCCATCAGGAAATTTGAATTCAAGTCTTCCTGAGTCATTCTAGCTTGCTTGCTGCTTGGTCTGTGGTCTCCAAGAAATTAGAGATAATTGACTATAAGACACTTTTAAAAGGAATGTCATAAATATGTCCAAGTACAAAGTACTCTGAGAATTCAGATTAGAGAAAAACATTAACAATAGCTCATAATTCTAAAGCATTTTAGGTGCCTTAGAATTTACAAGGTTTATAATGTGCTTTGCATACACTAGTTCATTCAATATAGTAGAACAATGAGGTGAGTGGTGCTTTTTTATAGATAAGGATATTGAGACTTAGAGAGAAACTTGTTTAGGGTCACATAGCCAGGAGTCATCTGAAGCAGCTTTTGAACTCAGGACTTTTTTCCTTCAAGGCTAGCCAATATTTTGCCCATTTGCTGTGTCTAAATATAGACAAATGTCTCCTCTATAAACAACAGCACCTAATCTATATCTGCTCTAGACCTCCTTACTATGGACATGAAGAAACTCTATACTATCTTTCAAGACAATTCAATCCTCAATTCTTTCCAGCTGGAGAATCCAGATATTCATGGTCTACATTAGGAAGGCATATCCCCAGGATTTTACAGTGACAAACAATGACCTTCTTATAGGGGCTTCCCACCCCCATCTAACCAGTCTCCAAGGCTACAACAGAGAACTTTGAAACAGGATTTTGCTTTAGACAGAGGATGCCCTGAGAGCTCATTTACAGATTTTGTGCTCATTCCACAGTGGTGAAAGAACGGACTGTTCTGTACTTGAACTATGGGAGTATTTAGAAGAACCTCAGTCAGCAGTGGCTACTCTGGGAGTCCTCATTAATGCTTCATTGTTTGGTTCTTGCAGTGCTACTGAAAAATCCTTTCCAATGAGGATCCTGTCTGGATAAGCAAATAATAACAGAAATAGACAAAGTCACACAGCCTTCTCTGTAAAGAGAAGGAAGAACTTGTTTGTATAAGGCTACTTGATCAATTAGTATTACCGAAACAACTAGTCTCCCAAGTAAAAATTAGTTTTATTGATATTTCCACTTGATTGACTGAGTGACTCAAATTATTGCAATCCAATAAATATGTCTTTGATGACTAATTTTTGCTAGACATTTTGCCAAGAATCATGCCTGCCCTCAAGGAGCCCACAGTCTAATAGGGGAGATATTATATATATATATAAACAATTATGTACAAATAAGAGTTATATCTGTATTTGTGTGTATATATATGTGTACATGCATATAAGTATATATACATATACAATATATATATATATATATATATATATATATATATATATATAGTTATAGTTATCCCTTACACAGTTTCCATAAATGGTAGGTTGGCATAGGAAATTAATAGGAATTTTTGGAAGGTTTTGCAGAAGCCTCAGATGACACCAAAAAACCTTAGAAACCCAGAAATACATAAAATGATGTGAATAGTATTTTATAATATCAACATATTTTATCTTTTAAAATCATAAAACTTTATACTTCTTCTCTGGTATGAAGGGAAGGCCAAACAATTTTGCATGCTGCAGCTCTAGTCCCTAAGATTTTGAAAGAATGATTGGGTATATGAGTTATCATTTTTGATTATGTATAAACATACACAGGAGAAATTAGAAATAATCTCAGAGGGAAGACACTAGCATTAAGAGGGACCAAGAAAGGGAAATTTTGGGTGAGACTTGAAGGAATCCAGAAAGCAAAGGTAAGGATGAACAACATTTTGGAGTTCAGCTTAGTGGAGAGGAGGGGTGTTGTGTTTGAAGAAAAGCAAGGATGCCATGTAATTGAGCCTCATAATGAGCAGAGGGGAGTAAGGTGTAAGAAGACCGGAAAGGTATAAAAGGGCAAGATTATGAAGGACTTCAACACCAAACATAGTATTTTACATTTTATCCTGGTGGTGATAAGGTACCACTGGGGAGGGTATAATGGGGGTAGCGATTGGGGAGTGGGGTGGATGGAGGATGACATGGTCAGACCTACACAGAAAGACCAATTTGAAAACTAAGTGGAAAATGAACTAGAGTGGGAAGGAGATGTAAATCATAGATTGAAAGCCAGAAGAGACTTTTAGAGGCCATCAAGTCCAATACCTCCATTTCACAGGTTAGGAAACTGAGGCAGAAAAAAGTCCAGTTACTATCTCAGTGTTACACAGCTCTTAAATGCCAGAGGCAGATTTTGAACTCAGGTCTTCGTGAATCTAAACCCAGTTCCCCATCCACTATGCTGAATCAACCAGTAGCTTTGGCATAGTGTAGACACAACTTGATTACACAAACCTGATTTAAGAATAAGGATCCCATATAGCACAATTGAGAGGTTGTTCTCATTTGTTTTCTTTTGCCTCTCTGCAGCTTTGTGTAGATGATAGAAAAGTAAATGATAGATGATTTTGTTTTGTTTTGCTTTCCTTTTATTAGAAAGGAGGGTTATTCTAGAAGAAGAAATAGATTCTCCCCCCAACAGGCAGAGTAGTGTTTGCTGGCTTCATGTTAGAAAAGCACTATCCTGACTCTCCTGCTTATGCAGTCTATAACCACAAACAAGTAGCTTGTGTCCAAAATTCTAAGCGGCTGACTAACAGGAGGTGAGAAATGGTCTGAGTTCCCTAGCTAGCTAACCTTAGATTAGTTGTTTAATAAATAGTAGAATATGTCTTCTCTTTGGGTTAAGTAAAAGTTTAAGTCTCCATCTCAGTACCTATTAAATATAAAATAGGTCCTTAATAAATATATGTTGATGCCAGGCATGGAGGCTGCTTGCAATCCTTTGTATTGGCAATGCCAAAGCTGATGAAACTCATGCACTTGGGTTCTGAGCTTCTATGCTGATTAGATAATAATAGCTAATAATTATATGATGCTATTCCAGCTATAATACTATTTACAAATATTACTCTCATTTGATCCTCACACTAGCTCTGGGAGGTAGATGTTATTATTCTCTCCATTTTACAGAAGAGGAAATTGAGGCAAACAGAGGTTAAGTGTCTTCCTCAGGTCATAACTTATAAATGTCTTGAGTTGAGATTTGAACTCATATCTTCCTCACTCCAAGCCCAGTGCTCTGACTACTGTTTCACCCTAAATTATTGAGGAATATTGGAGCATGTAATGATTGCCAAAGAATATCCTGAAATTATAGTCCAATTAATTCTCTCTTGATCTCCAGCAAATATCCAGAAAAAAATATTAAATATATCCTCCCTCAGTACTTAGAAAGTTGTTTGCTACTATTAGTACTGAACCACACATTTTTATTATCTTACTTAATCTTCCTAAGTCTGAGAGCAGAAACTAACAAAAGTTAAATGACTTGTTAAGAGTAGTACAGATATTAAATATTTGATGTCACATTTGAACTCAGGTTTTCCTTACTTCAGCCTGGCACTCTAGCCATTGTCTGACCTTCTGGTCCTGTCTTAAGTCTGACACCAGTGTGGTGAATACCTGGTAGAGGAGGGGGCACAGCACCAGGCAAATCTAATACAGAGTGCATCAGAACAGTGAGTTTAGACCCATTGAACTTCCAGCCTGGATGTCATAAGGAGACCCAGACTCCACACCCCTACCAAAAAAAGCTATTGAAATATTTTTTAAATAGGTTATCATGCTTATATAGTTAAAGAATAAAATAGATGCTAATATACTAAAATACTTCTAAAGATTTATGACCCAATCTTTGCAGATATTCCTACTAATGTTGCAGATCACATTACATGCTTGCCTTCCCATCTTGGGTGATTTTTGTTTCCATCCTCCCATAAATATTCCAAAGAGACTCTATCTACTAGGTTAAAAGATCTTAAGATTTTTTTTAAGTTTTATTTGTTCCTTTTATTTTTATATCATAATCATTTCTGGATATTATCTGCCCTCATAACAAAGAAAAACAGCTAAAAAAAAACCCAACTGATACAGTGAGTGACCTTGCCTGAGAATGTCGGAACATTATGCAGTCCCCGTCTTCCTTTCAAGAGGAGGGTGATATGATTCATTATGTTTTCCGAGAACAAGTTGGGTTATAACAGTTACTCAGAGTTCAACTTTCTTATAGTGTTCTTGTCATTTACATAAGAGTGGTTGTTATGTATTCTTATTTCTTAATTCATATGTCACTCTTCAATTAAAATACATAATCCCATATTCCTTGGAACTCCCATCTATGTATATATATATATATATATATATGTATGTACATATGTATATATATTTATATATGCATATAAATACATATAAAATTTCTTGTTACATGATGAATTCACTATTTTTCAAATATCACCAGTTGTTTTAGGCATTCTCCAATCAATGATCATCTGCTTAGTTTCTAGGGATTTTAACATTTTTATAAATATTATCATTGTGATTGTTATATAATATACCTTTCTATAGTTCATGTTTTTGGTATTTAAGTATGTTCAATAATGAAATCTTTGGGGTCAAAGAACATGAAGAATATGATCACTTTTTTGGTATGATCATAACTTGGAGTTCAGCTCTCCACAAGTGTATTATCTTAATATATCTTAACATAGTCCATCAACATTTTACTTTTCTGACTTTTTAGTGATTTTGGGAGTCATCTTTGCCATTTTGCTAGTTGTGGGATAACTCTTTAACATTTTTTTTATTTTGCATTTCTGTTGTTTGTAATATTTTTATATGGTAAATAATTCTTATTTTGAAATAAAGCCTCTTTGGTTTGTTTTAATTCTCTACAAATTTAACTACTAGACTTATCATTGCTAGCTCAATGCTTTTTATATCCCCATTCAATTGGAACCTTTTAAAATTTTATTTTAACAGCTTTGATTTTGTTTATGCAAAGTATTTTTAATTTAATATAATTGAAATTATCTATAGGATAGGATAGGATATATAGGATAGAGGTTACTCTATCCTATACCATATTGTGAATTTATAGAACCTTATACATAGATGTAAAAGATTAGGAGTTTTTATTTTGCATGTGTACTAGTGTGGTACTTGGATTTTCCATCTGTTACACTGATGTTGCAGAAATGTTTGTTCAAAAAAAATCTTTTACTCATCTAAGCTTTTTCATAGAACTTAGGTGTTAATGCTTGTTTCTCCAACAACCTTTGAAACCTCATTGCTTTCAAAATTTCAATGGCCTCAGAAGTTCTGCAGTTTTGCACATTCCACAAGTGGTGGCATGGCTGCTGGTGGGAGGGAGCCTGTTTGCACTTTTTATATGGAAATGTCATCAGTCTCTGTGCTCGGACTGCTGACAGTCCTTCTTTAATATCTGCTTATGAAGTTCCATCCTTCAACAAGTGAATTCAAGGAACTGTGCCCAACATAGCTGCATTCAGCTTCAAAGGTCCCAGTGCTGAATAAATGCATCTTGCCTGAGTACTAAATCCTTTATTTTGATAGGTACTGAGAGAAATAATAGAAGTAAAGAGATATATCCAAATTCCTCCTTTTCTGTAAGAAAAGGAAACTGAGACCCAGAAGATTTAAATGACTTGCCCAAAGACAGTAGGATAGAAATTAGCCAACCAAGATTCAGATCCAGGTATACTGACTTCAAACCTGATGCTTTTCCCATTGTACCATACCTTATCATCTCTTAAAAGAAAAAAGGAATCTCTCTTGTTCTCTTCTCCCATATTTATTTTTCATTTCAGAGGAAAGCAAAGGTCCAAAATAATTTGTGGAATGAAAATAAAATTTAAAATTGTTGGGTGAAATAAATTTTGTTATCCATATCTTCATGATCCCATTTGGGGCTTTCTTGGCAAAAGAACAGAACTGGTTTGCCATTTTCTTCTCTAGTCATTTTATAGATGAGGAAACTGAAGCAAACAAGGTTAAGTGGCTTGTCCAGGGTCACATAGCTAGCTAAATTTTTGAGATCAGATTTGAACTCAAGTTTTCTTGACTCAGTTTACCCACTGTGCCAACATTAGTCAATGGGTAAACTCAGACATGGGATAAGGCATAAATCTTTATAGTTAAGATTATACAACCAATTATTTGTCAGAGGTTGAATTTGGGGGCTCATGGTCAGGATTTCTTTTTTTTTCCCCTTGTGATAACATGAACAAAAAAGTGTTTTAATAACTTGTTTTCATATCTGCCTCCCACACACACATTGTTCTCATTATCATTCTTAAATTGTCTGCTTATAATAATAGTAGAAATTATATTTCACATCACTTTATTGAGTATCATAAATCTGAAATTAAGTATACTTTTAAAAACACCTGTAATTTGGTAGGTAAAATGTATAAATGCAGAAATTTTATTCTAGAATTAAAAAATACATAATGGAGTTTCTTCAAAATACATATACAAACATGGACATAAATAGCTATCTACTGAATTTAAAACAGTTCAAAAAGTTAATAAAAATTTCACATAAAAACCAAATTAGAGTGTTAAAAATTCATGTTTTATACTTGCCCTTAAAACCCCATAGAATGATTTTATTAATCCTCAGATTTTTTAAGCCTGTAGCATTTGGAGAAGGTCTTTTAATAGGTAATAACATTACCTATTTAATAGGTAATAACATTAATAGGTAAAAACACAGGCCAGCAAGGTGGCTTAGTAGAATGTCCAGCCTGGATGCAGGAAGATTCATTTTCCTAAATTCAAATCTGACTTTAGATACTTACTAGCTATAGGATTAACCCTGTTTGTCTCAGTTTCTTCATCTATAAAATGAGCTGGAGAAGGAAATGGTAAACTACTCCAGTATCTCTGTCAAGAAAATCCCAAAAGCGGCCATGTTGAGTTAGTCATGATTGAAACAACTCAATAACAATAAAGTTCAGTAAAAGTCTTCCCCTAGGAGATCTATGTTAAATCTGATCAAGTTACTAACTTCCTGAATTTTTACCTCGATATTTTGCTAACACCACAAATTTAAAACTGTGATTTAAAACTGAATTAATCATTTTTTTTACTTTAAAAAGACACTATTATTATATTTATTTGGAAAACAAATAAACTATTTATATAATAAAAAAAAGTTGCTATTTACCAAAGAATTATTTGGTCAAACACTTTCATTTTACAGCTAAGGAATTAAAGCTTAAATAAAGTTATTCTTTCATTGTGTTGAAGCCTTTGATGTAGGGAAAACCTGGATAAGTCACTTAACCTAACTTTCTTGAAAACAAGAAAGTTGGATTTGATGATGTCTCAGCTACTTTTCCCCTCTCCATTTGTGGTCCTGTGAGTGACTTGCCCAAGGTCAAACAGATAGCAAATGACACAATCAGAATTCAACTCTTATTACAGTGTCAGGATTCCTTCCCCATGCTGCCACAGGAGCATAAAATTACACAACAATTAAAAATGTGCAGCACAGAGTAAGTGCCCACTATATCTGTTGATTTGAGAAGCAAAATAATAGTCCTTAATTAAAATGTAAACTCTGAGCCTGTAAAGAAGTGATTAAAAGCAAAGTTGGATTAGGTCAAAAAAGGGTTCTCAGAAGAAGCAATGGGAATCGACTTAAGAAAAAGGAAGGCACATTCCCAGATTTAGTGTGAGCAAAGTTCCAGAACTAGGAATTAGCAACCATATGTGTGGAATGGCAAACAGATTGCTTTGAGCAAGAATTTAGGGCCACCAGAAGCAGAGAGCAAGAGAGGTAGAAAGTTAGGAGGGAAAGAAGGAATATTAATTATGAATATGAGTTTAGCTTGGATCTAATGAACAGTAGAGAGACAACAAGCTTTTCATCAAGCAAATGATGTATATAGTTATTTGAGGAATTTTTTTAGTTCAAGTAGAAATATACATGACCCACTCATAGCACGAGTAAGGAAGATGGCAATAAGTGAAGACAGTAAGACAGCAGTTGCAGCAATGAAGATAAATAAAGTGATGAAAGTGATCATAAAGTGATGGCTTGTGATGGGAGGTGCAAATATAGAAAGAAAGGGATAAGTTCAAGAAATATTAGAAAAGAATCTGCAGGACTCAGTGGTTGGATATAAGGGTAGCTCCTTAAGGCAAGACTGATGGAAATTTGACACTTGGAACCTCTTTGTTGTTGAGTCATTTCACTCATTTTACTCTTCAAGATCCTATTTGGGTTTTTTTTTTTTTGCAAATTCTTGGGAAAGTGACTTGCTTAGAGTCACACAACTACTAGGTAAGTCAGATATCGACAAGGGAAGATGAGTCTTCTAGTTACCCTACATTCTTCTGAAATGATTTAATATTCTCTTATTTATTTGGATACATTTTAAATGGTTTTATTATTGTCTTTTGATTTACATTTCCCCTTTTTATTTGTAATTAAAAAAAATAATTTTTCAAAGCCAACTAACTGAGGAAACTTGCCTGTTGATGTATACTTGATTCCACACCTCTTCTCTACTGGTAACTGGAAGGTTTACTTTATTTGGATACAATTTGTATGATATCAATAGATACCTCCCAACTCAACCCATGCTATGATTTCTCCCCCACATCCCAGTATATTTTTCCCAAGACAGTTTAGCAAAACCACATAATAGCATGGTTTCAGTCATCTTCTCAACAGTATAAACTGACTTCTCCTGGCCACCCAGGAAACAGATGTCATGGAATCACAGAATCTTAAAGATTGGAAGCTAAAATTGAGAAATTACCTAGTCCAAATATGTTTGCATTGTTCTTCTTTAAAATGTAAATTATCAAGTGAATTACCAAGAAAGTGCTTCAAAATTTCAAACTGTCAAAGTTATTTTAGACTAGAGACCAGAAACTCTGGGGTCTAGTCTTGGTTTTAACACTAAGTCACTGTGTGACCTAGAACATATTATCTTCACATTTTTGCCTCTGTTTCTTCTCTATAGAAACAAGAGACTTAGGTTCAATCTTCCCAACTCTGATTCTCATGATTGATTTTTCTGTGGAAGAAGGTAGGTGAGAAAGCTGATGGCAGCAATTATAATTATCTGGCATCCTCCCTGACAGCAGGATATTAGATAAAGTTTTCTCGGAGTGACTGTTCTTTAACATTTCCAGATATGGAACTGGATAGAAATATAACAGGGAATGTAGTCATGTGA
Organism: Macrotis lagotis; assembly: GCF_037893015.1. Taxonomy (NCBI): domain Eukaryota; kingdom Metazoa; phylum Chordata; class Mammalia; order Peramelemorphia; family Peramelidae; genus Macrotis; species Macrotis lagotis. The sequence continues at coordinate 572,318,578 of NC_133658.1, forward strand.
TACAACAAGGATCAGGATCTTTGCTATGTGGTAGTCAAGAGGAGAGAAAACATAAAGAAACCTCTACTTACTATTTATTGATTTTATAAAAGCTCTTAATGCTACAAAGAATCATGATAAAGTCTTATTAATTCTCTCTAAATTAGATTTTGCAATTTTAATGATTTTTTTCTGTGGTTCTTAACAGTGGTTTCTACAGGAACTGGGTCAAAGGGACTACAAATCAGTAAGCAACCATTGTTAGGCAAATTCTAGAAAATAGGTGGTGAAGGGGATTGGGGAACTTTATATGTTTTGGGGTTTTTTTTAGGTTTTTTGCAAGGCAATGGGGTTAAGTGGCTTGCCCAAGGCCACACAGCTAGGTGATTATTAAGTGTGTGAGACTGGATTTGAACCCAGGTACTACTGACTCCAGGGCTGGTGTTCTATCCACTGCACCACCTAGCCGCCCTGACTTAATAAATTTTAAATGAAAAAAGATCCTAGAAATCACTTGCTTATTTTACAAATGAGGAGACAAAAGAGTGGGTCTCGATGATTTGTGTAAAGTTATGCAACTAGAAGAGAAGAAAAATACAAATGAAGAAAGCTACATTAACATTGTATTTGGCACATAGTAGGTGCTTGACAAAATGCTTGTCAGCACTGTATCACAGCCTACAAGAAAGATTTATTATTGATTGATAACCCCTCCCGACCCCTTCCTCTGGTTCTCACACATTGTCACCTCAGGAATGTGAGTCAAATTTATACCATGACACAAATCAAAACTCATTCTCTCATTCTCTCTCTCTCTGCCTCTGCATTGTATATTTGTAATATATATCTAACTTGCTATATCTTTTTTAATGTGTCTGTTTCTATCATTCTTTTAAGGTAATAACTATTGTTCATTTTATTGTTATAACTATAGTCATGAAGATTCCTCTTCCTTTTTTTATTAAGTGACCTTTTTGTATGCTAGCCTTCTATGAATATGATTGGAGATTTGGGTGCACATGCTTTGAAACAGCCCTAATACCTCAGGCTAAAGACTTCAAGGATTTTTCCATTAATAATCTCCACATCCCTTTCCAGATCTAGTAATGCTTTGTTAAAAGAAGATTGAGGTCATACATTTGTAAATGAAAACATATTAAGAAAAAAATGAATACCAAATGTACATTAAGATCAAAAGAAAAAATAGTTTCTCAAAGGAATATTTAGTTTTATCCATAAATTGCTATTTACTGCAAGGGTCAGAGGAAAATGAAGATCAGAATTTTCAGGGTTGATCCTATCAAAGAAGGTCCTACCTACTCCTAAGTAGAAAGGGTTATGCATAGAATACTATAAAGACCTGGTCTTCCAAAAATACAGCTGGACCAGCAAGACCCAGATCAGAGACAATGCCTTTAAGGTTTTAGCCCTTTCATCTCTGGAATTTCCACCCTTCCCCTCCTGAGATTCCATTATTTCAGGAGTGCTTCAGTCATGCTTTACTTCATTCCCTATTCCTCTATCTACTCAATATAGCCTCACCTTAAGCTTCCTAATTACCCTCAGGTGGAATCATGATCAAATCAACACTGCCACATTCCTATATCATTCTACTCCTCTTTGGCTTCTGTTCATTGTCCCTGTTACTTTTGGCACTAAAATGCCGCTCTCTGGGCATCATTTTGCTATACGTATTGTCTCCTGTGAACTTAGAATGTAATTTCTTTGAGGACAGGGATAATATTTGCTTTTATATAGATATCTTCAGCACTCAGCACAGTTCTTTGAACATAGTAAACATTTAACAAATACTTTTCCATTCATATGTTCCTGAAAATCACTCTATTACTTGAAACCATCGAAGTGATGGTTTCCTACAAAAAAACTGGCAACTAGAGCTTAGTAACCAAGATAAAATAACATTTTTTAAAAGCATAAATGTATTTAAGAAAATGACCTTAGAATAATAGCTTTATTGTGAACTTCAATAGCAAATTACAACTTGAAGAAATTTTAGATAAATGTATCCCTTCAATGACTATAAATTTCACCCTTTTAATATCTTGATTATAATCATCTGGTTCCTATGAAGTACCTCATCCTTTTTGGAGGTATTAGCAGACTCTAAAGTCAGTCTGAAGTTTGAAGGACAGAATGCCCTAAGGATTCCACATCTTTATCACCTAGGAAACTTCAGATGACTGGGTTCCCCAAACTTTTCTCTTAGATCACTGAGAATACTGTCTCTACCCAAAAGTATTTCCAATGGGAAAAAAAATGATTCCCTTGGAGATTGTAAAAGTGAATAGATAGCAAGGTTGAAAAGGACCAATATAAATTTTATGAACTTGTAAATTTTTCCTAGGATTAGTTTCTGCCTTACTTCCAAGGGCCAAATAAGAAACCGAGCTCCTCTTAAGAAATGAAAATGGGATTCCAAGAGGTAGAGGAGATTCATTATGCACATGTGTCACTGCACTGCTTACTATACCTGGATAGCCTGGGGTGCAGGGCAAGGTAAACGCCAGGATGTTTCGGATGCTCTCTCCTGAAACAAAGGATCCAAGTACAATTCTCTCTAGTTCATCTGCTCCAACCCAGTTGAATCTTGAGGCCAATATTTGACATTCCCCGAAGGAAAGTGATTTGCACAGTTAAGTACTCAAGCTCTTGAAGCCTGAGTCAAATGGCACTTATGTTACACACACACATACACACACACACACACACACACACACACACACACACACACACACTAGAGAACTTGGAAATTACATAGAGTGCCTATAAAGTCCTTTCAATTTATAGCACTACATGGTGGGGGTGAAGGGGGTAGCTAGGTGAAAAAACTTGGAATTCACTTGATAGTCAAATATTCTACCTTTTGATACTTTTTTTGGTTTTCTGAATTTTGTTTTTTTTTCCTTTTTCTTTTTGTTTATAGAATGGGGGATGTATCTGTCTGTGTGTGTGTGTGTGTGTGTGTGTATAACATGCCAATTGTTTTTTTATAGCACAGATCTTCCTGATATTTTTTTCTTGCCTTTAGTACTCTAACAACCCAGGGCTCTTCCCAGCTCTTCTGGCATTATATAGTCTTTTACCTCTCTAGCAAAGGCATCATTTGTCATCTTGGACAATATATTGGTTGCATTCATATTTAGCTCATGTGATTTACAGTATTGCCCTGAAGGACTTTATCTCTACCACAAGGAGGAAGTTCGTGTGCCTTTCCTTTCATGTGAGACTCTGTTTTTATCTCTCTAGCTGGTTCTTTTTCACTGTTTTCTGTTGGTTGTTCCTTTGCCAGTCTCTATTATATACTCTTTCTTCCTAATAGTGCTGGACACTGACTTCCCTGACCCTTTGATATATTTTTTTTAAAGGTCCCTGCCATTTGTTCACTATTTAACTTCTGTCCCACTGATTGCTCATCAATGTGGTCTTTATCTCTGCTGTAGCTTATCCTGTCTCCATGCTCCAGTTGTTCACCACATTGCTTTACCTTCCCCCAGAAAATGATGTCAGGTCTTGAGTGTTACAGTTCTTTCAGAGTAAAATGGCCAAAGTCATCATATTTGCCGATGTTTCAATAGGAAAGGGGGCCAATAGTAGAGATATATATCTTCATTACACTACTTGTGTGTGAGTAGTGATGGGAAGCCTCTTCCTTGGGGATGGCCAGATGGGCCTCAGTTTAGCAAGATGAGCTGATTGGACTGAAAGTAACCACAAAGTACTCAATTTACAGGAAAGATATACATGGGTAAAGAGAGAGGAATTATTAGAAGCCTGCCCTGCCACATGCATAGCAGATGATAAACAGCAAAGTTAAGGGGAAACAATTTATATCTAGGATTTAAATCTTGGCTCTAAATAAAACTTACTACCCCAGTGATCTTGGATTAGTCCCTCTACCTTCTTCTCTGGGTCTCAGTGAAGACCTCAAAAATCCCTTCTAGCTTTCAGTATATGATACTATATTTTTCTAGAGATCATCAGTTAGAATAGGAGCTGTTAACCTTATTTTGTGTCATGGACTCCTTTCATAGTCTATCATAAAATGTCTAAGATAAAATACTTAGGTTATCAGCAATAGCAAAAAGGAAACCAGCAATTGCAAAAACAAGATTATTTTTTTCTCCCATAAACCTCTTGAAATCTACCTGTTAGATCCTGTGTGAATTCCAGGTTAAGAACCACTGATTAGAGGTTTAGATTAGATCTTTTTTCCAAGGTTTTTGTAAGGCAATGGGGTTAAGTGACTTGTCCAAGGTCACACAGCTAGGTAATTAGTGTCTGAGGACAAATTTGAACTCAGGTCCTCCTGACTCCAGGGCCAGTGCTCTATTCACTGAGCCACCTTTGCTGCACCTAACAAATTAGATCTTTAAATATACAAATGATCCCCAAGAGGATTTGTGACTTAAAAATTATTATAAATTTCTTTAATCAATTAATAAATTTCACTAAAACCAAAATGACCTCAACTTAAATGGGAGTTTTGATGGAGGGAAGAGCAAAAGAAAGACATCATGAAGCCCAAAGGAAAATCCTGCTATACAACAGAGTAATAGCTGATTATTAAAATAGTGGAAATGATTACGTGATTTTATTATATAAATTACATGTCTTTAAAAGCCATTTTGTTCTCTCAACCTGTGATTTTGTTGGTCTTATGACCTTCCAACTGCTCTGCAGTTTGTAATTTCAGATTAACTGAGGGTTAAAGGAATTGCTCAAGGTGATCAGATCATTATTGTCAGACATGGGACCTGCACCCAGGTCTTCCCAGTTCAGAAGCTGATTGTCCATCCATTGCTGTGTATCAATTAAAAAAGGCAAATTATCAATAATCTTCCTCCTCCTTCACTCCCACATCCTTTATAATAAAGAAATACAACTAAATAAAACATAGGGGAGGAAACAAGGTTTTATTATGCAAGCCACTGTGCTAAGTACTTTATAATTATTAACTTACTTGGTCCTCATGGCAATTTTGACAGGTTGGAGTTGTAATTACCCCCATTTTATGGTTGATGGAACTAAGCAAATAGTAAGTTAAGTGACTTGCTCCGGTTCCCTTAGCTAGCTTAGGTGTCTGAAGCTGTACTTGACCTTAAATCTTCTTGTCTGTAGGCACAACTGCCTGTAGAGGTTGGACAGACAGTTGGGTAGTACAGTGACTAGACTGCCAGACCTGGAATCAGGAAGACTCATTTTTTCAAGTCCATATCCAGCCTCAGACACTTATTAGCTATATGTACCTGGGCAAGTCACAAACCTGTTTGCCTCAGTTTTCTCATCTGTAAAATGATCTGGAAAAGAAAATGGCAAACCACCCAGTATTTTTCAAAGAAAACCACAATTGGGTTCACAAAGAGTCAGACATAACTGACAAGACTGAACAACAACAGGTGACATATCTGATAGTAATATGTACCCTTAGTCCACAACCTCTTTGCAGAAAATAGGGAGACAAGTTTTACTCCTAGTTCTCTGAAACTGATATTGGTCACTGCAGTGATAGAGCTCTGATGTTTTTCTGTATTTTTTACCTCTACATTAATCTGGTAGTTGAGTAAATTTTTCTCCTGTTTGTTTTGAGTCAGTTTATAAGGATCTTCCCAGTGTTCTCTAAATTTTAAAACTATTCATTTTTTTATATAATTGATAGTATCTTATTACGTTCAAGGCCACAGTTTGGTCAGGTTTCCTTCAAATGATGGGCATGTATTTTATTTTTAAGTTCTTGAGAATTTTGATATATCAATTCTTGCCCTCACTGGGTATAATCCTGATTGTGGTATTAGTGGGTCAAAGGGCATATGCAATTTAGTGAGTTTTCTAGTAAAATTCCAGAACACTTAAATAATTCATAACTTTCCCAGTGTTGTGAATTGTGTCCATCTTCCTACCACCCCTCCAATATTTACCATTTTCTTCTTGTTATATTTGCCAATCCTGAAACCAGTATTATTTAATCTAACCCAACAATGTTGCTAGGGCTTCAGTTACATCTTCCTATAGACACAGCAACCAAAATTTCCATATTAGGGCAAGTTTTAACTGGGAAAGGAAAGGGGGTTATGAAAAAGACAGATTAGTTATAAACAGCCACCTACATTTGGGTCAGGCCTATTTTATTTCTACCCTAAAACCTCAACATGACCATTCTTCCATCCTTTGTCATCAGACCCCTTCATGTTTCCATATTTAGTCTTGATTGATTTGTCCAATTCAGAATGGCCTTTGGAATTCAGTTATGTAGCAAATGTTATAGCAGAAAGAATATTGACTTTGAGTCAGAGGACCTGGGTTAGCATTCCTTCTACCTCTCATTCTGATTACCCATGTGACCTGAACCATCCTGGGCCTTAGTTTCCTCATCCTAACCCTAACCCTACCCCTAACTCCAACCCTAACCCTACTATTAAATGGTATCTGAAATCCTGGATAGCAGATCTCCTTAGTGTCTTACCATTTCTTCTTGCCACCTAATATTTTCATGCAGTCTTATGTGAAGCAACAAAAGACTATTTCATTCTTCCTACTCATGTTCAGACTGATTTTTAAAAGGACAATAACTTGACAAGAAGCCAAAATCATGAAAAGGGGCCTCACAGTGAGGACAGCCGGCTCCATCCACACCTGGAAGCTCCTCAAGCTTGTCAGCCACCTTCACTCTGGGTTAGGCATTTGTTTGCTGGGAGCTCCAGAAAAACGGGATGGGATTGTGGTGACCATTCCCTGCCCTGTTCCTTTGGAGCCTTTTCAGATCTTTTTTAGCTCTTTATGAATTCCTAGTGGCTCTAATGTGCCAATACCCTAATGGCAACATATTGCCCTAATTTTTTCCCTTCTATTCATTTTTTCTTTCCTTGAAAGTTCTTTAAAAATGTGTCTGGTTTCTATTTGTTGTTGCTTAGGCATTTTTCAGGTTTTGTCCAAATCTTTATGAGTTTCGCTCTCCCCCTTTGGGGTTTTCTTGGCAAAGATATTGGAGTAGTTTACCATTTCCTTTTCCAGCTCATTTTATAGGTGAGTAACTGAGGCAAATAGGACCAAGTGACTTCCCCAGGGTCACACAGTTAAGTGTCTGAGGCTGGATTTGAGATAAGGAAGATGTATCCTCCTGACTCCAGGACCTGCATTCTATCCACTGTGCCACTTAGCTGCCCTGTCCTGGGGATACAATGAAAGATAAAAACACTGTCTACACCCTTATGAGAAAGACAACATGTAAATAACAACTATAGCTATATGGCTATTAGCTATAAGATCTATACAGGATACCTAGCCAGTGGTTTCTCTATTCAAAGAAAATTTGTTGATTCTATATAGTAGAGCCAAAACAAATCCAGAGAAATAAATACTGAAGTCTTATCAGAAGAGAATATATTTGAGAAAGCATTGGATTTTGGAAAACCAAATATATCATGTATATAATGATTTTTATGATGATGAAAGTAAGATAAAATACTGCTATTATTTATTAATCTTCATTATCATCTGCAGTCAGAGGACTTAGGTTCTCATTCCAACTGTGATCTAGAGTGAATCACATAACTTCTCTGGGATTCAGTTTCCTTTTCAGTAAAATAAGTGGTTTGGAGTTTCTAAGGTCCTTTCAACTCTAAATCTTTGAGATTATGTAATGATAAAGACAATTACTATTATCTTTATTTCTGTGACTAAAGTAGGTTCTAAGAGTCTATAAAAATGATCAGTTATACTGAGCCTATAACTCTGTTTAGAGTAGCTAGGTGGTTCAGTCGATACAGTTATTCTGGTACCCTGGATAAATCACTCTAATATCTTTGTTACAAATGGGGTAACAAAGAGCCAGAAACAACTGAAAATGACTGAATAAAACTAAACAACTTAACTCTATCTCCCTAATGTTGACCAGGAGAGATATTAATCACACTTTGTATAAAGAAGGTGAAAGAATACTTCCCCCCTTTCCCACTTTGTTATGTGTATGTATGAATTCATTTATTCAATAAGCTTTTAGTTCATATATGCCATATACATGTTTTACCAATTATTAATGTTATTGAGACTTCCCAAAAATCTAATGAAATAAAATAAAATAAAAATAAAACAATTAAAAATTAAATTAAATAAAAATTAAAAAAAATTTTTAAATCCTAACACATTCATACTTTCTGACAGGAAATACTTCATCCCATATCCATAGTCCACTACCTCTTTGCCTTAAAAGGGAAAGTAGGTTCCACCATCTTCTAGACTCAAAATTGCTCATTATATTTTTCACTATTCTGATGCCTTTATTTGTTATTTATCTTTATATTATTGTGGTGAAATAGCATAACAGATAAAGTGCTTGTCTAGTTTTGTGATTCTGTTCTACCTTTCTAAGACTCACTTTCCTCTTCTGTAAAATGGGAGTAATAATCTACTTCCCTGGGTTGTTGTGAAATCAAATGCCATAATATCTGTAAAATACTGGGCAAACTTTAAAGCATGATATAAATACTAGCTGTTACTATAGTTATTAGTATGAATTGTTTTCTTGATTTTGCTTACACACACAATTCTGTCAGTTTCCTGAAAATATTTATGTTTATCATCTTAAAAGCCATTCCTGCTCCCCCATTACATTCATATACTAGAATTTGTTCAACTTTTCTCCTCCTAATGTTCCTACCATATACTGTCTGAAAAATTTATGGTCAAAGGAAAAATAGTTTGTTTTGAGGCTATGTTAGAAACATTGCCTTGGAACATTTTCTGCTTCTTCAAAGGTCACTGGGAAAGGAAAATTGGCAAAATGCATAGAGTACTATGCCTTTATAAAACAACAGGGCAGCTAAATGGTGCAATGGATAGTGTTGGGCCTAGAGACAGAAAGATTCCTTTATGAGTTCCAATGTAGCCTCATTCACTTACTAGCTGTGTGAAAAGTGACTAGATAAATCACTTAACCCTATTTGCCTCAGTCTCCTAATCTATAAAATAAGCTGTTGAAGAAAATGTTAAACCACTCCAGTATCTTTGTCAAGTAAATCTCAAATGGGGTCATGACTGAACAACACCAACAAGTCTTCTATTAGTCATTTAATTTCTGTTTGCCTGTTTCTTCAACTGTGAAATAGGGTTAATAATAGCATCTATCTCCCAGGGTTATTGTAAGGATCAAACTAGATAAAATTTGTGAAGTGTTTGATATAAAGTGCCTTCCTAGTGGTAGGATTCAAATAAATTAACAGCCAGTTCTCTGTCCTAATGACCATTTTAAGTATACAAAAAGTTATACCAAAAGTTAGTTTAATATTTAAAACATTTAATACTCAAAGAACAATAAAAGAGGTACATAATACTAGGTTGTCATATTACTCACAGTAAGCAAATGTATTCTTATGAAGCTAATGCAGCCGTGTGACCATCGCAGCCATGTGACCATATGCAGAACCAAAACTCATTCTATGTATTCTAACTCTTTTTTTCCTTCTTCCATAATTATGAAATGTACGATAAGATAACCCCTGAAATCTATATTTGTCTTGGTTCATTGTGGTTCAGCTTCCTATTGGTTTCACCATTCAGAGAATACTAGAGCACTCATAATTTCTTAGGGGAATTTTGGGTTTAACACAAAGTGGAGACAAATGTCAACTTGTTACCCTGGTTGTTTGGCACTTTTTTCATTACATTATATGTTTGTTTACTGAAGTAACAAGAACAAGAGAATTAAAATATAGCATTTCATCAAAGGTATAATGAATTATAAGAAATAAATATTACAAGTATAGTTCTGTCAATTTTTTTCACCTATGGATGGAATGAATATTACTATAGGCATCTAGAAAACACTTGCACAGATGAATGTTAAAAAAGAGTAAGGGGCACAGCTAGGTGGAACAGTGGATAAAGCACTGGCTCTAGAGTTAGGAGGACCTGAGTTCAAATCCAGCCTCAGACACTTAATAATTACCTAGCTGTGTGACCCTAGGCAAGTCACTTAACCCCACTGCCTTGCTAAAAACAAAAGAGTAAGGAATGTAAATTTGTGATTTCCACATTCAGTGGCTGCCCAGGCACCCACCTTAGAGAGAACCCTGATTACAAGCATCATTTTAACAGCTGATTCACTGAGCTCAACATAAAATGAGGTATTGGTTCTGCCCAACCTGGCAAATTGGCTGAATCCCTCCACTTCTCCTTCCTATTCAAAATCTGAATAAGAAAACTTTTCAAGGAAAGTATGTTTCAAGAACTGAATTTGCAGAAGTTGATGATCAAAAGTCTTCATCAAGAACTTATGATAGGAAAACAGATCATTAATTCTTTGAGGGTGGCACTAAGCTATGGAAATCCATATAGATTTCTAAAATGCAATGAACAAATGAAGGAATTTTGGGGGATGATCACTAAGGAAGAAGCAAGAATAAGGGTTTTGGCATTGATTTTGTGTGTAATAAAGCAGTCTAAAGATAGAGATTTTGTATACATGTAAAATACCATTACTGAGGAAGATTGTTTATCTCAAAGCAGGAAAGAGATAACAGGGATATGGTAGTTGTCTTTAGATATTTGAAAGGTTGTCATGTGCAAGAAGGATTAGTCTTGTTCTTGCAGAATTAGAAGCCATGGGTAGACTCACTTGAGAGTCAGGTTTAGGCTTATCATAGGGAAAACAAACAAGCAAACAAACTTTAAAAACAATTGGAGCTCTCTAAAAGTTATATGGATTAAGGAGGTAATGGTGGGAGGTCTTCTAGCAGAAGTTGTGTACTCATCACATAAATATATAATTTCTCTGAAGTAAATTGTATAAAACAGTTTCTTATACAAGCCTTCTTATTCTTTTTGTTTTTTGAAATGTTTGTGCTGGTTAATGATAGCTAATTTCACAAAGGACAATGGTAAAGAAAATGATGCATATTCATGGTGGAGTCTGCCGTGAGGATGGCAGTCTACAGAAAATGGACTATAAAATGGACTGTGGACCAATTTTATTAGTAACTAGGCTAGTGCTCCCATCTCACTGACCCTGGCATCTCTTAAGTTCCTACACACTGCTAACAACAATTGTTTACATTTACAAAGTGTTCATAGTCTTACCATTATGCAAAGAAGAAACTGGTCTCTGTGACACCATCAAACAGTTATAAATCTGACAAACCCGGGACTCAGATCTAAGTCTGTTATATTTCCTAGGCTTTTCCCAGGCAAACCTGATAATAATTATGGTGGTAACAATATTGATTGAATGCTTTGCAGTTTACAAAATACTTTTAAAAATTTAAATCAAAGTTTTGTCATTTCATCCCAAAGGCTCTCCCCTGAATAGAAACTTCCCTGATAATAAAGAAGTATAGCTGAAGGAGTGGGGAGAAAGGGAAGCAGGAGAAGAGAAGAGGCATTGACTTAGTGCCTAATATGTTCCAAACTGTGTCAAGTGTTTTACAAATATTTCATTTGAACCTTGATGGTTTGTTCAGTCATACCTGTGATCCCATTTGGAGTTTTCTTGGCAAAGATACTAGAGTAGTTTACTATTTCCTTCTCCAGCTTATTTTATAGTTGAGGAAACTGAGGCAAACAATAGGTTTAGTGACTTGTCTAAGGTCAAACATGAACAAAGTGACAGAGGCTGGATTTGAACTCAAGTTTTCCAGACTTTATACCTTTATCCATTTCACCACCTAGTTGCCTCATGGAACTAAGAAAAACAAATCAACTCATAGTCCATGTCTAATTCTACACCTCTAATCTGTCACTTTCCTTTAAAAGGGAAAAGGAAGGGATAAGATCAAATGGGGTCTCTCTCAACCCAGGATACAGTGACTCATAAGAAGAACAATACTCCTTGCATTGATGGTAGCAGTGAGCTTAAGACTCTTTCATCAGTTAAGTGAGGGTGAGGACAGAAATTTTAAGAATGCATAATATCTATAATTTGGTTTAAATTTCCTATAGAAATGAGGAGCAGCTGATCACAGTGTTTTTCATTTGTATCTGGTTCCCTTTGGGAAAAGTCTTACAGTGGTTTTCTGTGTCCTTCTCTAGCTCAGGAAAATGAGGCAAATGGGGTAAAGACTTTTCCAGGGTCACATAGCTAGTAAGTCTTTGAGTCAAGTTTGAACTCTGGTCTTCCTGACTCTAGGACTGGTATTTTATCTACTGAACTACCTAGTTGCCCAAGTGTACATTGCTGTAGAAAATGTTAGATATGAAGACAAAAGCCCTGGGTTTTAAGTAACCCTGTCACTTGCCAGATGTGTCATCCTGGGCAGGACTCTGAATCTCTCTGTCTGTGTGATCTTATGAAACTGAAGGACAAGCATTTCCTTACCAGCCACCCATATCTTTGTTGGGGCAATCACCGCATCATTTTCTATACTATTTATGACTGTTTCCTCCTTTGATGGAATTTCTAGAATCTGACGCCAGCATTTTTCTGTCAGTTCTTATCACTGGACAATAATCTAAATTCATTTGGAATGAATTACCAGTACAGGCATTATTGAATGAGCAATTTAAAAACTAGCACAGGTAAGAGTGGGAGAGAAGAAAGGCATGAGCAGGATTTAGTTACTGTTTTTGCTTTTTTTTTTTTTTTTGGATCACAAAGTCAACAGATATTTTTGATGGAATGTGAACCTGGAATGTAACATATGTTAACTAAATCCTTATGTTCATTAAGTTAAAGGTAACCCTGTAGAGATCAACAAAAACCATTGATGTAGAGGTGACTTAGCTGGGTAGACATCAAGATGGCATAGAGGATATCCCAAGAATGGGGGTTCAAATTGATTCTCTGATACTTATAAGCTGTATGACCTTGGGCAAGTCACTTAACCCTGGTCTACTGGACCCACATGGCTCTAGAGGAGAAAGTGAGGCTGGTGAGTTAGCACAGTACCCCCTCACTCAAATCCATCACCTCCCTGAGGTCACGGTCTTCAAGAATGAAGGGCAAGCATTAACTAAGCTGGGCAATGGATAGAGCACTAGGCCTGAAATTAGGAAGGCTTGAATTCAAATCCTACACTAGATACGTATTTTGTTATATGACCTTGGGAAGGCCACTTAACCTCAGTTTCCTCAACTTTAAAATGGGGATAATCATAACATGCACCTTCCAGGGTTATAATGAGAATCAAAATGTGTCTTCCCTTCTAAATAATATTTTTATTTATTTATTTTTTGCAAGGCAGTGGGGCTAAGTGACTTGTCCATGGTCACACAACTAGTAAGTATTAAATGTCTGGAGCTGGATTTGAACTTAGTCCTTCCTGACTCTAGGGCTGGTGCTCTATCCTCTGTGCCACCTAGCTGCCCTAATTTGTTATTTTTCAAAAACATTATAGTGAGCACTTTGAATTTTTACTGATTTTATTACACAAAAGATGATATATTGTCTTGAAAGGTAAAATTCAATCTATTCTTCTTCAACAAAGAAAGGCATTTAGGAAAGTGGGTATATAACTCTTTCCATGCATAATTCCCTGCACCTGGGTTCAAATGTCAGCTCTGCTATAAACTACCCATGGGATATTTTGTAAATTATCTAACTTCTCTGAATCTCAATTTCTAAATCTGCCAAATAAGGGAATTAGACTACATGACTGTCAGTGTCCCTTTCAGTTCAAATTCTATGAACCCATGGTTCTAGACCTTATTATATGGAGAGAATTTAAGATGAAAGACAGAGGTACACAAAACTGATAAAGGCTTTTTGAATGGATTTTAAGCAGGAATATCATAAATCTATTTATATTTTTTTCTTATATCATTGTCATTTCTTGATATGCTGCTCCCTCCATTCCCTCTTCTACTCCTTTCTCCCTTTTCTTCTTCATACCCCTTTCCTCTTATTGAACCCTCTTTGGTAACAAATACAAAACTGAAGCAAAATTTGCTTACTGTTTTTTATTTGTTACCAGTTGACAAAGCAACACTCTTATCTCCACAGCTCTCCAGTTCTTAATAGAGAAAAGTGTCTGCTCTTTGGGACCTACATGGATTGCTGCATTAGATCTGAATTTAATTTTCTTTTATGTGCTTCTCATTTCCATTATCCTAGTCACTGTAAGAAGCTATCTATTGTCTGAGTGTTAGTGGCTTCAGTGAGCTAGGTGGTGGTATCAGTGGATGTGGAAAAAAGGAATTGATTTAAAAGTATCTGCTTCCTGGCTGAGAGGTGATGAACTAAACACAAAGAATGAGATACGAATTTTTGGCTATGACAAATATGGAAATTTGTTTTAGTTTGACTAGGCACATTTATTATAAGGGTTTTGTTTTTCCTTTCTTTTTCAGGGGTGGAGGAGAGGGGGATAAAATGAACATTTGATAATTGAAAAAAAAGTCACCCCCACCAAAAAAAAGATGTTATGAGAGAAAAAAAAACCCTAGGTTTAAATGGGTGTTTTGAGGCTACTTACTTTTAGCTTTTCAGTTAGTAGCAGAATTTTGAATCTATGAATGCATTACTTTTAGGTAGACTTTATTTACAAAATCTCTTAAAAGGTTCTCTAAGAAGCAAAGATTGCAGATCACACAACTGAGAGAAGTCATCTTGTTCAACCCGTATGTGAAAGGAGATCTCTGATATAGCATTAGTCAACAATTAGTCATCCTTGCTTGAAGACTTGTAAGGAAAAAAGGAACTCTTTACCTTTCCAAGCCCATTCTACATTTGAACTACTCTAATGGTTAGGGCACTTTTCCTGTCATACAACCCAAATTGACTTCTTTGCATTTTCCAGTCATATATTTGCTATTCTGCCTTCTGAGATTAAACTGAACAAGCCTAATCCCTCTTCCAAATGTCAGTCTTTTAGACACTGGAAAACTGTTATCATGTTCCTTTTGAAGTTTCTTAGACAGACTAAACATTCTTAGTTCTTTCACCTGATCCTTAGATGATAAGGACTTCCATTAATCTGGTTGTCCTACTCTGGATTCTATCTCATTTATTAATGTCCTTCTTAAGCTGTGCTGCTCAAGTTGAACAGTCCTCCAGAAGTCATCTCACTAGGGTAGAGTAGAAAGCTCTACAGGAGTGTACCCAGAAAATTTAAACTTTGATCTGATTGTTAAATTTGTAGCATGAACATTTAAACATCATCTGGAAATGCTGCCTCTGGCTTGATTTATTGTTTTGTGGATTGTCTAGACATAAGAAAGTGAAAGAGAAAAATTTTAATAATGAAGAATACTATTAAAAATGTGTCACATGCACCTTTTTTTTGAAAACCCCTTATTAAACATTTACCAGCACACTCCTCATGCTGTCTCTTAATACAGTTCAAAATTACATCAACATTTTTGGCTTCTGGGTCATACTGCTGGCTCATATTGATCTTTTTTGGAACCTCTGCTGCCTTACCATCCTCCCCTATGTTGTACTTGGAAAGGTGATCTTTTTTTTGGTGTAATGGGAGGCCTTGAGTATAAAACTTTACATATATCACTACTGAATTTCAACTTATTAATTGACAGGATTCTAGCCTGACAAAATATTTAGATATCCATCCTCACTGTCATTCAATCTATTACATATTCCTTTCAGCTTTTTATCATCTGAAAATTCAAAGAGTACCACTCAGGCTTTAATCTAAGTCATTGATAATAATATTTAATAGAATAAGATTAAGCATGTATCCCTGATTCACTTCCGTGAAGGTTTCCTGACAAGATAGCATTGAATCATTAAAAATGACTCCAAAACTTGTCACCAACTGACTCTGAATCCATCTAATCATACTATCATTGAAACTATCTTCTTCACAAAAATGGCATGAGCTATTAACTAAGATCTAGGTTAACAATATTTAATACAATTCCTTCATTTAATCTCCCCTTGTTTAGTAGTTCTGTTTTAAAAAAAAATGAATAGACCTCCATTTCCTGCCCTTGATGAAGCCATAATGACTTTTGGTGTTCACTTCCTTTTCTATCAAGCCACCACCTGAATGATATGTTCTCAGGAATCAAGACCCAGTTCACTGGCCTGTAGTTTTAGACACTATTTTCTTCCTTCTTCTGTAAAGAGGAATAACACATTTCCCAAACCAATAGATTTCTCCCAATATCCATGATCTTTTAAATGGTGCTGAAAGTGACCCAGAAATCACATCTGCCAGTTCTTGCTGTCCCCAAAGATGTGGTTCACCTGGACCAGGTGACTTGAAATTCATCATAGACAGGTAAGACATGTTCTTTCTCTCCCTACTTCTCTTGGCTATCAGCTCAATGTTGTTCTTGTGTAATTTCCAGTGAAAAAGGTTATTCTTCTTGGTACGGAAAACAAAAGCAAAATTGGAAATGAGCAGTTTTGTTTTCTCAACTGTCAGTTTTCATAACATAACCCCTATCTTTCCCTAGAAAAGACCCTAATCCTTCTTGATATTCTTTTGTTTCTCAATATAGCTATATGGATACCCCCTTTTTGTTGTCCTAAGTTTCCCTTTCCAGCCTCAGCTCAATCTGATCTTGATCATTCTTGATGCTATTTTTAAAATGTCCTATATACTCACTTTCAATATCAGTTCCCTGATCTTACTTCCATCTACTGTACATTTCTTTTTGACATCTAAGGTGATTGGAAATTCCTTACATTCACATAGTACGCCTCAGACAATTCCCATTTTTCTTCCTTGTTGGAATTATTTCTTTTCCCATCTTCAGAATTTTATTAGTGAATATTTCCTATCCTTCTTTGGCTGGCTTGCCTAAGGAACACACACCTTTATGTCCTTGAAAGCAAGCATGGTGAGATTGGTTCAGATCTCATCTTTTACACTTACTAGTTGTGAGGACTTGGACAAGTTCCTTAAACTCTCTGAGCTTGAATTTTCTCATCTGCAAAATGGTTGTATATTTTTTGTAATAACTATCCTTACTAATGACTAAGTGAAATAATAGAAGTAAATTTGTTGTTTTGGTTTGGTTTTTGCCAACTCGATACCACTACATGAATAGTAATTTAAAATGGCATTTACTTTAAAATTTCTACAACTTGGAGAGATCACACACAGTTCCTAATTTAGGTATAGGAATAACTAGAGGCTATGAGGATGAATGAGCATTTTTAGTCTATAATATGTATGGCTATAACCTGTAATATATAAAGCAAATACGGCTTTCACAGAAGACTAAGGGCTTGGATATATGGAAGGAATATAGAGGAGGGAAAGTGAATTCTTTAAGGAAATTACTTCGGAGTAATTCTATTTTTGCTTATATAATTTAAAATTAGATTAATTAAATTAATTAAAATTAGATAAAAGTTTCTTAATTATATGTGACATGATCTTTGAAATGGTTTGGGGTAAGAGTGAATGGTCTGGATAAAGAAATATAGATTATGACCTGGAGAAGATCTTTGAGATTATTTAATCTGTTATTTTATGGATTAAGAAACTGAGGCCTAGAAAATGACATATCCAATATACTTGCCCAAGTCACACTAGTAGCAAAAGGCAGAACCAGGAATTTAAGTCCTTTGATTCCTATAATAAGTAATCCTAAACTTTTTTCCTACATCATTATGAGACATCCTTAGCTTTACTCTCTGAGGAATTCACCATCAGGTGACTTAATTAGAGTTAGGCAATGAGGGTAGCATCCTGGGCAGTGTCCCTATCTGACACCCACTGAGGAGAGAAAAGTTCAGGAGTTGTTAATATAACCATTAATGGGCAATTCTATTACTTTTACAGGATATCTTGTTATGAAGGGAGGAATTTAGGCATTTTGTCACTGATTTGGAGCTAGAGAGAACCTTAAAATTTAATAATTTAACCTCACTATTTTATAGATAATGAATTGATTTTAAGTAATTTGCTCAAGATGACACAGAGAGTATCAGAAATAGTTTTTGAATCCATATTCTTTGCCTTCAAATTTTTTTTCTATTTGTCCATTTCTACTGACTGTATGACTGAGACTTCAATACCAGTTTACTTGTGGAGGTGCCTAAGGGCCTAGTGGATTACTACTTACTTCCCAATTAGCATCTTTTCAAGGAGTCCAAGAATAGTCCTATTTCTTCTCTTCTATTTTATCCAGAATCCTTTTCATTCTCCCAAACAACACGCTGGCCACCATTTTGAACAGACCCAGCGACAACAAGCACTCTCCGTTTTTTCAGCTTTGGAGAGATCTCTTTTCCTTGCAGTCTGTATTAGAAATCACTGCCTACAGATCCTTTGAAAAAAAGGGTTGCAGGCTGAAGGGAAGTCCTGTTGTTTTAAGCCGGAAAGAGAGGCCTTATCACAACAGGAAGTATTGTGAAGCAAAGTTATGGAGGCTTCCAAGTGAGAGAGACTTTGGAAACAATGTCAGCCTGTAGTTCAGGAATATCAGGCAGGAAATGAAAATATGCTGGTGTGTGGAGTAGAAAGGAACTGATAAGCACTACCTGGTTGGCCTTCATGCCGATATAGCCCAGTAAAGACGAAGTTGTTTTTCTAAATGTTCCCAATCTCTCATCAGCAAAATTTATTTTAGAAAAACACAGGGATAATAGGAACCACTTTATAATATGGCTGGAATATGGTAATGTTGAAAAAAAATAGGGAAAATAGATGTATAATAAGCAAGGAAAGGTAATCAGTAATCAACTGGGAATGAAACTATTCAGAGCAAGAGCACTGATTTTGGGAGAGAAATGCATTTCCTAAACCAGAATTTATTAGGCACTTATCTTGTGCTAGCCAGTGTGCTAAGTGTTGGGGACACAGAGACAAAGACAAAAACAAAAAGGGAGTTTACATTCTCCTGAATTTCCTTCTGGTCTTTATTAGCTGTGTGACCTTGGGAAAAGCTGTTAGATGGGCAGATTTAGGTTTTGTGGAAGGAAAATTTTCCTGATAATTGGAAGTGTCCAAAAAGAGATTGGGTTGCTACAAAAGCAGTAGATTCCCCTGTACTGCAGGTCTTTAAGCAAGCACTTGTTGGTTATCTTTTTGAGTTAGGCAGCTGGGTGGATTTTTTTTTTTTTTTTTTTTTTAGTTTTTACAAGGCAATGGGGTTAAGTGGCTTGCCCAAGGCCACACAACTAGGTAATTATTAAGTGTCTGAGGTCAAATTTGAACTCAGGTCCACCTGACTCCAGGGATGGTGCTCTATTTACTGCACCACTGAGCCGCCCCCTAATGAACATTTAAAAAAAATTGTAGTGTCTAATAACTTTCCATTAATAGAGGCATCATTCAAATATGATAAAGCTCCCTGTGTCTAAATTTATTGAATATCTACTTATGTGAGTAGCAGAACGGCATAGTGGAAAGAGTATTAGACTTAATGACGGGAAAAGCCAGAGTTCCTTCCTATCTCATCTTAGACACATACCAGCTGTGTGGCAATGGGTAAAGGGTCTTTGGCTCATATGGAAAGGGGATGGTGCAGTGGAAAGAATACTGTTTATTGTCTTTCCCCAACCCCTCTTAATTCAAATCCCTTCCCTCTTTTAATTATTTTAAAAAACTTATTCTTTATTTAGTTTGTTTATATGTATCTGTTTACTTATTGTCTCCTTGCTTTGGATTGGAAGCTTCTTGAGGGCAGGTTTGTGTGTGTGTGTGTATGTCTGTGTGTGTCTGTGTGTGTCTGTGTGTGTGTCTGTGTGTGTGTGTGTGTGTCTGTGTGTGTGTGTGTGTGTGTGTGTGTGTGTGTGTGTGTGTGTGTTTGAGAATCCCCCTGATCTCCCTGGACTTCAGTTTTCTTCTGTAAAATAAAGGGAGTTGGACCAAAAGGACTCTTAAGTCTTTCTAGATCTTAGTCCATGCTCCTATGGTCTCAGTTTCCTTAATGATAAAATGAAAGAAATGATCCTAGAGTGATTCTTTTATAGGCTTGTTGTGAGATACAGTAGAATAATGTAGTTTGCAAACCTCACAACAAACATTAGGTAAATACAACTATTTTTCATAGGACAATATGGATATTCTGAGACTGTATGGAAGGGTGGGGTAGTTAGGTAATGAAATGGATAAAGCACTGAGCCTGCAGTCAAGAAGAACGGGATTCTAATTCAGGTTCAGACTTTTACAAGCTATGTGACCCTGAATAAGTCACTTAACCCTGTTTACCTCTATTTCCTCATCTGTAAAATGAAATGGAGAAGGAAACAATGAGCCCTCCAGTATCTTTACCAAGAAACCCCAAATAAGATCCAGAAGAGTCAGATATGACTTAACAAGGACAAACATATTGAGGATTGGAACTTTTTTTTTTATCTTTACCTTTTCATATAGTTCCTGGAACATGTTGCTGACTCTTTAGTGTCTGAGGCCAGATTTGAACTCAGAAAAATGAGTATTCTTATCTTCCGACCCAGTTATTCTATCCACTTAATCACCTGACATTTAATGGACACTTCATTAATGCTCCTTTCAGTAGAATAAAAGCTATTTGAGCACAAGGATAATTTGTAATTTCATCTTGTTTTTGTACATCCAGAACCTAACATAAGTGAGGAAAATGCAAGGTCATCTACTTTGTGGTTGTTGTAAAGTTAAATGAGATATGAAATGTTAAAGATATTGTTCTCTCCATTTTATATATATTTAGAAATTGATATTTGCCCCAAATCAGAGAACTAGAACTTCTAAAGCCTAATCCAATGTTCTTTTCTTCTGTAATGTTATTCTGGACACACTACAGTCTTTAACTCAAGCACATCTGTAAGTCCTCCCAATCACCTTACAGTTAGTACGGAAGCTGGTTAATAGACTGAAAATTTCTTGGGGGGTATCAGAAATGATTGAGAGACAGCTTGAAGTAGTAAATAGAGAATTTCCCTCCAAGTCAAGGAGACTTAGATTCAAGTACCAATTTAGATGCCTGAACTTTGTGACCTTGGGCAAGTCTTTTAACTCATTACTCCAGGGAGCCCACAAGATGATGAAGTACAAAACAGTTACCTAACCTGCTTTGGTACAATAGGTCTCCTTTCCAAATGCCTCTACACTGAGGAAATCACTGGCCTGTAGTTAAAAAAAAAAAGTGAGTTCCATTCCTTTATGTGAAGAATATGAATATGAAGAATAGAATAGTATAATTGTGCACCTGTGTCCCACCCCACTCCTCCTCCCAAGAAAGTTTTCTCAGTAGGGAAAATGAAAATCCTTGCCTTGGACATTTGCACTATGGGAAGCCTGAGTCCAAGTTTTGTGAAAGCTGGGAGTTAGAAATGGTCTCAGGTTTAAGGAAGAGAGAATGTTGGCTAGGAGCCTGCTTAGCACTAGCCCTGGGCAACGTTGGTATCTGGCATTCTGGCACGATTGCCCTCCTTCTCTGTCTGTGCCTTGCTGGTGAATCATCTTCACCCTACCTCCCCTTTGGGCTCCTATCAATTAGTTGTTAACTCAGATGGCAAGAGTTACTTTAATACATTTTAATAGGAGATTCTTGAGAACCCAAGGGAATGATGCTGTGATGATGGAATTTGAGGCCCCCTGACAAGCTTGCTCCTTCATGCCCCCAGACCCATCTAATGCACTGCTACTGCTGTCCTTCTTCCTCTCCAACTCCCACCCTACCTTACAACAACAATTAATAACAGCAAACATTTATATATCACTTTAAGATTTGCTAAGCATGTTACAAGTATAATGCCATTTGATCTCACTAGGATCCTAGAAGTCTATTATTAGACCTATTTTGCAGATGAAAAAACTGAGACATAGTGAGGAGCCTAGGGTCACAGAGTTTTGAAATGTCTGAAATAGGAATTAAAACAAAGTCTTCCTGAGTATCAACTACACCAACTCTCTGCTTCTGCTCTAGACATTGTTCCCTGTTTTAGAATGTAAATTCCCTGAGAGTGAGAATTGTCTTTGCTTTGTATATATATCCCTAGCACTTAAGTCTTAAATGTTTTCATTTATTCTTTTTGTTTCTCTGGAGTAAGGGAACTTCTCAATGACTGGAAAATAATATTGTGCATATTCACAAAAATCAGTTCTGTTGGTGATGAGAAAATTGATGGCAGGAGATTTGAACCATAGAATTTTGGATCTTTCTCTAGTTCTGAGAGATAGTAGTAAAATATTAGAAAAAACTCTATATTTAGTGTCTGGAGAAAGAATAATGATTCCAGTTATGCCACTAAATAGCTGAGGACACTGTCAAATGAAAGGGTTAGACTGTTTTTTTTTGGGCAAGGCAATAGGGTTAAGTGACTTGCCCAAGGTCACCCAGCTAGGTGTTGAGGTCATATACGAACTCAGGTTCTCTTGACTTCAGGGCCAGTGCTTTATGCACTGCATCACCTAGTTGCCCCTGACTAACAGTCTTTAATAAAGATACTTAAAGCCCTAATGTTTTAAGGACCAGTCTGCTTTCTATGATAAGTCTCTGATTTCTCATCTCTAAAATGGAGCCAATACTGCACTAAGAAAAACAATCTTAGAATGCTCTTTCTGTCTCTGCCTCTCTCCCTTCTTCTTTTCTCTCCCTGCCCACTTCTCTGCATATTCACATCTACACATGTGTGTATAGTATCCTGGCAAAAATAATGTGTGTGTATTATTATTATACAGTTTCACAACTTGATGAGTTCAAAAGTTTATGTATTATAAGGATGTTCCAAGGAGCAAGTTTATGGAGCCACCTTCAGGATCCACTTCAGTGAGAGCTAAAATAAAACTCATCTAGCATAAATAGTTTCTATCTCTTTAGTACCTCTGAGAGTTTGACCTTAAAGATAATAATTAGATTAAATATGTGTTAACCTTCAGAGTTTATCCTAATAAGATACAAATGTTAACCAGTAGAGTTTGGCCTTTAGAAAAAAGGAAAAACAGAATTAAGTTAACATACACATGTATTAATATTTCTCTATGCTTGCTGATTATATAGGAGTACATGGGAGGGTCTGACTAGTGAACCAAACCCCCCAAAGATACAGCACAGAACTGGGTCTTTATACATTCCTCCATCAGAAGGCAGAATCTGAAAAGCTACTTCTTTTTTTTGTTTGGTTTTGCAAGGTAATAGGGTTAAGTGGCTTGCCCAAGGTCACACAGCTAGGCATTAAGTGTCTGAGACCACACTTAAACTCCAGACCTCCTGACTCCAGGGTGGGTGCTCTATCTACTGTACCACCTAGTTGCCCCTGAAAAGCTACTTCTTTTTTTTTTATTAGGTTTTTGCAAGGCAAATGGGGTTAAGTGGCTTGCCCAAGGCCACACAGCTAGGTAATTATTAAGTCGGATTTGAGCTCAGGTACTCCTGACTCCAGGGCTGGTGTTCTATCCACTATGCCACCTAGCCACCCGAAAAGCTACTTCTTAAGCAAGAAAGGGAGTGACCTTCAATTTAGAATGGGGCTGGACATCAGACTTTAGGGGTTTTGAAAGGAGGGATGGCTCCCCCCAAACCCAGGATCTTTGTAACTTAATCAGTTATACCAAGACCTCCACAAATGTGAATCTTCCCCCTCCAGTGACCCTCAATGGGATTTAGAGGTGATCACTGTCTGGTGTGTGACTGACTGTCTGTCTGTCTGTCTGTCAGTCTTTCTTTCTCTCTCTCACTCCCTTTCTTCCTTCTATCCTTTCCTTTCCTTCCTCCCTCTCTCCCTTCTACTTCCCTCCTCTTCTTTTTTTCCTTTCTATCTCCATATATCTAATCTGATTGTTACTGTTTAAACACAATATCCAATAGAATTATTATATTTTTCTTTCACATTGTAGTTACCATATGCATTTTTATGCACCATTCTTTCCACTTCACTCAATTTAAGTAATGGATTGCTTAAATAAAAAGAAAGTGCTTATTTTCAAATGACCGCCTGGACAAAAAGCATTTCTTCGTGTGCATGGTACTTTCATTTTTTATGTAGGTAGGGCCTGCTAGAAAGTTTTCCTACTCTAGGCCTTGCTGGTGGTGACTGTTTTATCATTTAATCAAGCTCCACCAGGGAGAGAAAGAGAAAGAAGGGAAACTATATCTGTTCCTACTAAGTCTGGTTGCTCAGGCCACCCACTTGGATAGGCTACCACTTAAGCATAGAATTTGGTTGGGGAAAGAGTCAGGGTGTGGCTTTGATTAATATGCCTCCGGGTCTGTTTATTTGACATAATCTGGTTCTCTCAGTTTTCTTTTGGGGCCTATAGCTGAGACTGAGCATCTTATAGCATTTCCTCCTCAAGGAATAGGGACTTCAATGGGAGTAGTCTAGTGGGGTTCTAGTCTATGCCCAGACCTCATCAGCTTGCTTACCTCTTGCAATTTCCCCATTTAGAGAACTTGGGACACTTGCTTTTGGAAGATTAACGATAATATGTAAGGGGAGTGCCTTGGAGAAATTGTGAAGTAGGCATGAGCATTCTTTAATTTGGTCTGCTTGGCTAGCTATTACATGATTAGTGAAGACTTTATTGATTGACTGGCATCTTCAAAAAGACCTGAATCAGCTTTAGCCACCTCTTTGTTCTCATATCAGGGGAGATCAGCGACTCTTTGATGCTGACTAGTGAAAAAGCATGTGGTAAGGGGAGAGGAGCCTCACAACCTAGTGAATGACTGTCATAAGGATGTTTGAGAGACTGGGATCCAAGATGGACATTGTAGTCAGTGCAACCCTGAGCAAGAAAAAGCAATCTTATGAGTTACCTTCAGGGCCCTAGCAAAGATTCATCTGGCAGTGAAGATGCCTTTGGATGGGAACTGAGCTAAGACAACTCCTTCAGAGTTTGACTGGGTCTAGTGGAGAATATGTCCCAGAGGTATTATGGAAAACGTTGTGCTTTGTTTTGCTATGTTTTTGAAGTCACTATCCCTTTATAAAAACTGCTCAAAGGGGCAGCTAGGTGGTGCAGTGAATATAGCACTGGCCCTGGAGTTAGGACAACCTGAGTTCAAATTTGGCCTCGGACACTTAATAATTCCCTAGCTGAGTGACCTTGGGCAAGTCTCTTAACCCCATTGCCTTGCAAAAGAGAGAGAGAGAGAGAGAGAGAGAGAGAGAGAGAGAGAAACTGTCTAAATATTCAAATAGCGCTGAGGCATTGGACTATAAATGGGTCTGGTGGGACTTAAATTCCCATAGTTAGTAAAGGTTCAAATGGATGGCAGTAGAGAAAAGGGACATCTCATCCCTTCAGGTTTACTTCCCTGACTACCTGATGTATCAAATCTTGCTTCAGAAAAGAGGACTAGCTGTTATAGACATTGCCATCCACATCCAGTGGGGGAAAACAAAAATACAAAAAAAATTACAGAATGTGATTGGATACTATGTTCACTTTTTTAAAAATTCTATTATATTTTTCCTTCCTATGCCATGGCTTTCTTTCTTTTCCCTTAGTCCTATTCCTCATATATACAAAATGAGTAATATATAAACATGCTAAACACAAATATAAATGTACAACTTTTATCAGACTTTTTTGCGGCTGAGGGAAGTAGGGTGGGAAGGGAGAATGACAGAAAAATGTGCAACTTATACAAGCAAATGAATGTTGAAAATTTTTCATTATATGTAATTGGAAAAATAAAATAAATTATCAATCAGAAAAAAAGAAAAGAGGACCGGAACATACATGTTATGCCAATTTACATGTTTAAATGGATGATATAAATCTTAAGTTAGAAAACAATAAATATTAGTCTAATCACCTCCTCAACTTGTCTTATTTTTTGTGTTCTGCAATAACTTAGAGTACATTTATCTAGAATCCTATGCTTTTTCTTTTGATCTTCAAATAATATCGAGATGAAGAAAGCAAGTATTTTTGACCCCACTTTCTAGATTTTGTAAGTGCTGGAACTAGAACCTAGGCATGTCCTGACTTCTGTTCCATAGGATCATAATCAAGAATGTGTTGGAGCCAGCTTATACCTTGTCAGGAGAGCATAGTGTTAAATTTTCAGTATATCTTGAAAAATTGATAAACATTACACATCAGGGTTTAATTATTATTTTGTTGAATTCTAGAGTTAAGAAAATTATGAAGAAAATGTTAAAAATACAGATTTAATTTGAAAGCATATCATTTACAGAGATGCTTTTTGTTTTTTTTTTTGTTGTTGTTGTTGTTTGGGAGAGCTAACTTTTAAACATTTACTAGTACTTCCTGATCATAAACTTTTATCTGGAAAAATTCTAAAGATCATATAGTGCTTTTTAACATTAGAATACCAAGACTAAAAGAGATGAAGTGATTTACCCACATTAACAAAACTATCTAGAATTTAAGCTTGAACTAAGTTTATTTCTCATGATTCCAATGCTCATTTCTCATCATAATTCACTTCTCTTTCTTACTTTAATCTCCTAATTAATACATGTATTTGTCCATGGATGTACACAGTTTTATCTGGCTATATATATATGGATATAAATTTTAGGCTATTTCAGAATTAATTTCTTGCCACCTGACAGTTATCTGCTATATGAGCTTTAAAAAAACAGCAGGTTTCTTTACCAATCCTAAGATTATCACCCAGAAATTCCTGAGTAGGCCATTATTGTAGCCTAGGGAACTCTCAGCTCTGGAAAATTAATATAAATATATAATTGAATAATTGTTTAGACAGGTTTCATCAAAAGACCTCCTTCAGCCTCTTGCCTCTTATGCATTTTATGTTATACAGTAATAAAAATTATTCTAGACAGATTCTATAAGCTTCATCAGTCTACCAAAGGGGTTCATGACATAAAAGAGTTTAAGAAACTCTGTTCTACTGAACCAATAAGTTTGATCTTCAAGTACAGGACTCAGATGAAGCATGGAGAGGGCAGACAGGAAGGGCAAATTATGAGGGGAATTAATGATATCAAACTGCTTGTAATCCTATATGGGAAGATGATACTGATAAATTCACATGAACATTTATTAGGGCAGTTAGGAGCATATATAGACAAGGCACTGGAAGGAGTTGCATTTGAAGGTATAATGCATTAAAAAGATGAAGTTAATGGGCAAGAAAGGAATGTATTGGGAGAAAGGGAAAGAAAAGGTAGAATGGGGTAATTTTATGTAAAAGAAGCAAGAAACAGCTTTTGCATTTGAGTGGAAGAGGGGGAAGGTGATCAGAAGTGGCTCAGAGAAGAAATAACATACACACTCAACTGGGTATCGAAAACTATCTTACCCTAGAGGAAAATAGGAGAAGAAAGAGATGGGAGAAAGAGGACAGGGGGAGTGTGGGGTAGTGGGTGTAGGTGATAGAAGAGAGGGAAGATTGTGGGAGGGGGTAATCAGAAAGGACAGGGTGAAAGGAGAGAGAGAGAGAGAGAGAGAATAGTATAAATGGAAGTAGCGAGAAGGACGGAAGGAAATAAAGCTAGCAATAGTAATTGTGGGGAAAAAATATTGAAGCAGTTTCTCTAATGGAAAAGAATTATGGTAAAGAATCCTATCCATCCAAAAGAAAGAGTTGTTGTTGTCTTAATACAGACTGAATCATTCTTTTTATTTTTCTTGAGGTTTCTCTTTCTTTGTGGGGGAGGGGAGAGTATGTTTACTTTTACAACAACATAACTATTACAGTAATGTTTTAACCTATTCCAAGTAACTTGCTTTCTCAATGTGGGAAGTGAGGTGGGAGAAAGGGAGAGAATTTGGAACTCAAAGTTTTTTGGGAAGTAAATGTGGAAACTTGCTTTTACATGTAACTGGGGTAAAAAAAAATTTTAAGCCCCCCCCAATAAACTAAAACTAAAACCAGAGTTTTCACTATAAAAAAAAAAAAGAAATCCTGCTCTAAATTAAAGAGTTGTGAGGGAGAAACTTTTTTTTTCTTACCGTCAGACTTTAGGCATAGAAGAAATAGATCTCTTTGTAGGGCATTTGATTTGTAGGCCAAAAAAATTTGTAGGGCAAAGAATTCCCTGAACATAGTTATCTTCCATAACCCATTATGATCCCAGCTTCATGGAGGAAAACAGGTGAAATGGTGACATTGCAGTGGGCAGTAGGCAGAATTCTAAACCACCAATGAAATGCCTATCTTTGCAATGTACAACAATTGTACCCCTATCTGGTCCCTAAGGTAGGCTGAAGGCCTATGGGCATTGTATTAAGATACTCTCTGACTGACATTCTCATTTGTTTCAGCTCTTATATAATAGCCAGGAATTTTGGGATATATAATATATAATATATATATATACATATATTATATATATATAATTAGTCAAAATGCCAGTACTACTAATTCATTTGTCAGTAAGTAGTTCATATTAGTACAGAAGGTTTTATTTTATTTTATTTTTTAAATGGTTTTATTGATAAATTTTGATTTTATATAGTCTAAATTTCTTTCAGTATCCTTCTACCTCTCCCCTCCCAGAGAGTCATTCCATTTAACAAATAATTTTTTAAAAGAACAAAAAGGGAGGAAAACTGAACAAAAATCAATTAAAGTCAATCTTCAATTTTCTGGGCATGGTCTTTCCTAGAAAACTGTATCAAAGCCAAAAATTCAAATATTGATAACATTAAATCTATGGGAAATAGGAGGGTCAGGTTCCTTTCATCACCCAAAAATGTAATATTTTGCTAGAGATGACTGAAAATACACTTTTCTACATGTAATTATTTATTAACAAAACAGTAATTCTGATAATATGCACTTTTACTAACAATAAGATGAAATAAAATGCAGGGTAGAGAAGAATCAACAGAAGGAATTGGGAAGGGCACTAGGAATGAAGTCAAAAGAGCTCTAAAGTAAAAAAGGGAAAGGAAGAACTTGTCATCTCTAATCTCCCCTTATGCTCTGTGGTTGAACTGTTCCAGGATGAAAAGCATACATCTTGAGGTGGTTCTCCACCCCATCCCAGTGTGAACTTGTAACTCCTTTTTTTTAAAGGTTTTTTTTTTGTTGTAAGGCAATGGGATTAAGTGACTTGCCCAAAGGCTACAC
Source organism: Macrotis lagotis (assembly GCF_037893015.1). Lineage (NCBI taxonomy): Eukaryota > Metazoa > Chordata > Mammalia > Peramelemorphia > Peramelidae > Macrotis > Macrotis lagotis. Next base: position 572,347,423 of record NC_133658.1, read on the forward strand.
AGCTAGGTAATTATTAAGTGTCTGAGGCCAAATTTGAACTCAGGTACTCCTGACTCCAGTGCCGGTGCTCTATCCACTGTACCACCTAGCCGCCCCCAATTTGTAACTCCTGATGGCAGGTTCCAACTGTACAGTGTTCTACAGGCATAGATTATTCACCCCCTTTCCACTTCTGTAAAGAATAGGGAACTTGACTCTTCTAATATTTCTTCTTTGGTCCCATTCTTGTTCTTTACTGTTGATGTATAAAGATAGATCACAAAATCATTGCTCTGGAGCTGGAAGGGACTTCTGAGGTCAACTCTTTAATTTTTAAAGTTGAGTGAATTGGGGGCTTAAGGAAGTTAGATTTGTCAAAGATCACTTACATATCAAGTACCAAGGCAGGATTTGAACCTATTTACTATGATTCCTGAACCATGGTAATTATATACCAAATTAGCTATATTTCCCCCTCCATTTCTTCCTATAGTGTAGTAGAAAGAGTATTGCTGTGTGAACAAGAGTTTGGACTCTAAAAAGCACAGTATGTGTCCAGGGAAACATGAATAACTCCTTTTGGCTGGAGTATAAATCTAGGTAATTCCCTAATACCAGTCCACAAAAGTTTTCCTATCTCAAATTCTTACTTTTTCAAGTTTATGAACTTAAAATTTTTTTTTTACTATTTTTTTCCTCCTTTTTTGTTTTTTCTTTTGTACTCCACCCAAGGCCGAAAAAAAAGCAGGAGTGGTCTATGGCAGATAACTTAGATATTTTTACTTGTCTGATAGAGATTGAGGTAGGGAAAGACTGCCAAAATGTGGATGGGGAGGGGAAGGTGGAGAAGGGGAAGGTAGGTCTGGAAAGGTAGGTTGGTGCCAGACTGTGGAGAACCTTCAGGGCACATTAAAGTTCTTATCACTAGGCACTTCTGTTTAGTGGGCTCTTTGGTAGGTGAACTTTTATAAGTAGACCTGATTTTGCAACATGAAATTCTTGAATAACATAGCTACTGTTATTTCATTTATGAAAAAAAGGTAGACATGGACATGATTCTGGTTTTTTTGTATAAACACTGCCTCTCTATTAAAGAAAAAAATCTTTGTTTCAGGGTTTGTCATAGAAATTTAAAAAACTGAGGCAGAGCACTTCTATAGTTATTAGATATTTCAGAGCCTCATATGCCTGGCTGTAGATATTGTCCTATATCCAATTCAGTAGAAAATGACAACATGTGAAGATTTTAGGTTGAAAAAATGCAAGAGAATGAGGATAGTGGTGTGTGGCTGACCACAGACAAACTTCAGTTACCATATTTCCTATTTTGAATGGCTTCTTATTTATTTTGGGGGTGGTTCTTAATATAAATTTTTCTTTGACTTCCATTGACAACACAGATGAAGTAAATAAGTAAAATGAGTATGTAAAACTGAAGATACAATAAAAAATAAGACATTTTTATAAATGTTTATATTCATTAACCCTATACCCAAATGAAGGGCTAAATTGACTTTAATATGTTAGAGTCCCCCGTACAGTGGAAAGAGCAATCAGTCTGAAGTCAGAAGACTTGGATTCAAATACTACCTGGGTGATTTTGGGGAAATCACTTTATTTTGTTGGGCTCTGATTTCCTCATCTGTAAAATGAATAAATTGAGAGTCTAGATGGACTCTCAGGCCTCTTTCAACCCCAGAGCTATGGTCCCATGATTCCTTTACTTCCCCGATCTTTTAGAAGCAGGCAGGTGACACCTAGATCTGGGGCAGGAAGTCAGATCCTATCCTTTCTACTTGCTCTATCTCTGTTCAAGAAAAAAAAATTTTGTTTTTATTATACAAATTTCAAAAGATAAACATGATCCCTGGACAAGTCACTCTCAGCCTCTGTTTTCTCATCTGTAAAAAGGGGACAATACCTCTCAGGACTGTTATCAGTTTCAAAAGAGAACATTTGTAAAATGCTCTGCAAATCTTAAAGTACTATATAAATAAATGTTTGTTATTATCCTCATCATCATTGTTTTGCTACCTACTTTGTCATGTGTATCTCATGATTTTGTGGCTGTTACTGGTATCTTTAAATATGTGTAAATAGAGTCAAAATGTGCCTCACTCTTTTGGTTCCATTTTTTCCACTTAGCATCATGGCATGTCTTCCCATATTTCTTTGATTTCTTCATATTAATCATTTCTTATGGTAAAATATTATTGCAGTATGTTCATATACTCTTAAGTTATTAATAACAAATGGTTGATGGATACCTAGTTTGTTTCTCTTTTGTTTTTGTTTTTTGGTTGGTATTGTTTTTGTTGTTATCCCCTTTTTTACTTTTTTATATTTAATATTTATTCTCATTTTATACAAATAATTTTTTATACATTAATAAAATATTCTTGTTTAAGAGTAAAAAAAATACCACCTCCCCCCCAAAAAATATAGACTCAGTTGAGCAATAAAGTAAAGGGAAGAGGAAAAAAATTAAAATTAAAAAAATACTAATAATTGTAGGTATGGCCAGGTGGCATAATGGACCAAGCACCAGCCCTGGAGCCATGAGCACCCGAGCCCACATCCAGCCTGGTACCCAACAATCACCCAGGCGTGTGACATGCAAGCCATTCCAACCTCACTGCCCTGCAAAAACCAAAAAAAGGGAAAAAAAAGATCCAAAATAAAATAAAATAGTAATAATAGCAGAGGTGGCTGGGTGATGGACAGAGCACTGGCCCTTGAGCCAGGAGCACCCAGGTCCAAATCCGGCCTCAGACACCCAAAGATCACCCTGCTATGTGGCCCCAAGCAGGCCACCCAGCCCCATTTGCCCTGCCCCCCCAAAATAATAATAAAAAATGTGTTTTAGTCTTTGTTCTAACACCAAAAACTCTGTCGCGGATGGATCACATTCTTTATGATAAGTCCATTGCAAAAGTTACTTCCATATTTTTCCACCGCTGCCATTGCTGATCGCAACTCCCTCCTTTCTTATTTCTCCACTACCATGTACTATATTTTCTCTCTCCTTTCACTCTGACTCTGCTGTAGGGTAGCTGAGTGGTGCAGGAGACAGATCCCCGGCTCTGGGGCCAAGAGGCCCTGAGCCCCCATACCACCCCTTAGGCCCAGCATCCACCTGGCCCTATGGTCCCAGACAGGCCTTCCAATCCCAGTCCCTTGCAAGAAGTAAAAAAGAAAATGTGTTATATCTGACCACTCTTCCCCCATGGCCCATCCTCTCCTCCATCACTCACATCCCCCCCTTCCCCCTGTCCCCCTTCTCTCCTTCTTACTCCAGATGTCTGTACCCCATTGAGTATATATGCTGTTTCCTCTCCTAATCACCTCTGATGAGAGCAAAGGTTCCCTCATTCCCCCTTGCCTCCCCCCTTCCATATCATTGCAATAGCTCATTGTAATAAAAAAAATCTTATTATATGAAATATCTTGGCCTATTCCCCCCCTCTCCTTTTTCTTTCTCCCATTACATTTCCTTTTTTTCTATTGACTCTTTTACACCATATTTTATCTTCGAATTCAGCTTTCTCCTGTGTTTCAACTATAAAAGCTCCCTCTATCTGCTCTATTAACTGAGAAGATTCATATGAGTATTATCAGTATCATTTTTCCATGCAGGAATACATGTAGTTCATCATCATTAAGTCCCTCCTATTTTCCCCCTTTCCTCCAATCTCTATGCTTCACTCAAGTCCTGTATCTGAAGATCAAACCTTCTGTTCAGCTCTGGCCATTACAACAGGAACATTTGAAATTCCCCTGGTTCATTGAAAGTCCATCTTTTTCCCTGGAAGAGGACATTCAGCCTTGCTGGGTAGTTGATTCTCGGTTGCATTCTAAGCTCTTTCGCCTTCCGGAATATTATATTCCAAGCCCTATGAGCTTCCAGTGTAGTTGCTGCTAAGTCCTATGTGATCCCGACTGCAGCTCCACGATATTTGAACTGTGTCCTTCTGGCTGCTTGTAATATTTTCTCTTTGACTTGGGAGTTCTGGAACTTGGCTATAATATTCCTAGGGGTTGGTTTTTTGGGATCTCTTTCTTGGGGGGCATCTGTGGATTCTCTTCATTTCTATTTTGCCCTCTGCTTCCAGGATATCAGGGCAATTTTCCTGTAGTAATTCTTTGAAAATGATGTCAAGGCTCTTTTCCTGATCATGACTTTCAGGTATTCCAATAATTTTTAAATTATCTTTTCTAAATCTGTTTTCCATATCAGTTGTTTTTTTCAATGAGATGTTTCACATTTTCTTCTAATTTTTCATTCTTTTGGAGTCCTGATTTCTGGTAAATTCATCAGTCTCCCTGTTCTATTCTTTGTCTGAAGGATTTGTTCTCCTCAGAGAGTTTTCTTATCTCTTTTTCCATCTGGCCAATTTTGCTTTTTAAAGCATTCTTCACCTCAATAACTTTTTGAACTGTTTTATCCATTTGACCTAAGCTGGTTTTTAACATACTGTTTTCTTCAGCATTTTTTGGATTTCCTTGACTAAGCTGCTGACTTCATTTTCATGTTTTTCCTGCGTCTCTCTCCTTTCTTTTCCCAGTTTTTCTTCTAACTCCCTCATTTGATTTTCAAAGTCTTTTTTGAGCTCTGTCATAGCATGAGCCCAATTTCTGTTTTTCTTGGAGTCTTTAGATGCAGGAGCTTGTGCTTCCTCATCTTCAGACTGAGTGTTTTGATCCTTCTTGGGTTTACAGGCAAAATATTTCTCAATGGTGTTCCTCTTGTTTCTCTGCTTGCTCATTTTACCAGCCTTAGCCTGTTTTGGGAGTGTTTCCTGAGCTTTTGGGGACACTCCCACAAGGATCTCAGTGTGTGAGGCCCCTCTGAATGTCAGGTCTCTCATCTGTGCAAGGAAGGGCTTGACTGAATAATCTTTAACATCTCTTCCAGATAGAAATTATATGAAGAGGAAGGGGATGTGGTGGGATGGATAAGGTGCAATAAGCTCACAATACTAAGAACAGATACTTTCAGAGAAGGAAAAGCAGCTGTCCCAGGAAGAACAGTTTGTCCCACTTGAGGGCTCAAAGAGAATGAATATAGTTCTGGGCCTCTTCTGCCACAAACCACAGGAGGGATGCTGAATTTAGGAGTTCTCAAATATAGGTATAGATTTATCTGTGGATTAAGTTGCACTCTATCAGAGTTTTTTTTTTGGCATAAGAAAAAAATGTCTAAGCCCAAAACAATCGATTATTTTACATCAAGTACTCTTAGATAAAACAAAATTCCAGTACAACAAAATAACATGGAATGTTCAGTAGAGTGTTTTGTAATAGGATTCTCCTTGGAATCTAAACTTTGGCTTTATTTTACTACAGATAGCCCTTATGTCAGAAACTCTCACTATAGCCTGAAAGCAGGTTTAATTTGAGGGATTTCATTCCCTTCTCTTGGTTCATAAGCCTTTGCCCACAAAATCTGGGAAAGTTACCAACTTGTACCACATCTATGTACTTAAAAGCATACAGTTTACCATAATACTGAATTTACCATGACACAAAAGGAGTCAATACATTTTTGTTGTTTTTCCAACAAAATAAACATTTAAAAACAACATCCAGGTTGCATTCTAAGCTGCATGCAATAATTTTTTGTTAAAATGAGTGTCCCCAAAATGGTTTTGATACTATAGGCATTCAACAATAGGGGTGCTAGAATTTGGGTGCCTATGCTGGGTACAGTGAAAGGGATAACATGAGAGGGCTTGAATTCAAATCCTGTTTCTTGCATTTACTGAGTGTGATATTGGGCAAGTCACTTAATTTCCCTCTTTCTTACTTTCCTCATCTATATGAAATAGTTTCAGTGTTCTCTGAAGAGTCTTAAGGTTCCAACTCTGATCCTCCTATCATGTTCCTCCTCAGTCCCTCCTTTTCCCTTTTCTAATTCTAACATAAAAAAAAAAATCCCTGGGCAGCAAAATGAGAATTTAGAGAGTTTTCTCAAACTTTGGAATTGCTCAAGTATCAGCAGACATTATTGCTGTTGAGCAGTGAGGAGAAGGGCCATGAGGAAACTTCCTGGTGGGACCAGACATCCCCACATCTTACCATAACCATATTCAAAGAGCATTCTAGTTTACTTTTGCTGATCTGAATTTTGATCAGAAATCAAAAATAAAATCTGATACCAAAAATCAGAATGGGCAGCCACAAACTTTAAAATAATTCAACCCAATTATAGTGCAATCTAATCAGGAACTGTGCATTCTTTTTTTAAGACAGGAAGAAGGGGGGGGGTCGGGAAATGACACAGAGCCTAGGACCAATCCTCCTGGAATACACTTTGTTTAGCATACACCCTCATCCCCAAGTTGATGTTGATTGTTATGATTGAGGTCAACCTTTTGAACACCCACCCACTTAATATGGTTGTAGATAGGGAGATGTTGGTGTTTTTTTTCCCTTACAGAAAATTGTATGTTTCTCCTAATTTGAATTTGATCCTTGGTACTATAATCTAAAAAACTGGAGGGAATTTGAGTCAAAACTCTTAACAGGCACTTTTGTGTTCCTTTTCAGGTGTTAGTTTAGACTCTGTCAGGAAAGGCAATATTGTAAATCATATTTCATTTGTACAGGATTTAAGTATTGCCTTTCCCCCTTGGTGTGCCCTGAACAAAGAGATCTGGAGAGCTGGTAACCTTCCTAAGACAGAGGAAAGAATTGTCTCCCTTGGTTGTTTAAATATTTCCTGCTATTTAAACATAAATGGGTACAAGAGTTCCAGTAGCTTATGTACTAAAGCCAAAGTGAATTCAAGGTCAATATGTATCTAGGGAGTGTGTTTTCCTGCTTCTTTTTAAATGAGCTGAACACTAGTTGATAATAATGGTGGCTGATGATAGTCTTTTTTCTAAGCACAAATATAGTATGTCATCATCATGATAATGGTTTTTAATGTGTATTACTAATTTTATATGACCACTTCTTAGGGGTTGGGGGATAGAATGGGGCTAAAATAGTAGTTCTAAGGCCTGGTTGAGTCTTAAGTTGTTTTTTCTGATGTGATATGCTCCTGGGTTCCTTGGAATCTTGAGAATACTTTGGATAGCACTCAAAATATAATTCACGTATTACTGCACTGACTCATATCAAAATATCCCAAGGGCTATTCAGTGAGTGGTAGAGCCAAAAATCAAATAATCCCAGAATTAGAAGGACCATAGAGGTCATGGAGTCCATACCTTAATAATTGAATTGATTCAGGCATCCCTGGTCCCACTTCAAAAGTGAACTAGGTAGCATAGGAGTAAAAATCTGGAATCAGTAGGCCCTGAATTCAAATCCAGTCTTAATCCCTGATTGTCTGCCCCCCCCCCCCCCCCCCGGACTATTATAGGCATAAGTGGGAAAAAGATCAGCTAGGGAGAAAGTGTCTTTAGAATTTACAAGCATTTCCAGTGAGTGATTCAAATACCATAACTCAAAATTAATACACAGGATATTGGCCCAATTAATTACTCTAGATATGGTTTGAGCACCACTTCCATGTTAGCATATCTAACAATATATCCACTATCTGTGGCTGATAGAAAATCTTGTACCTTGCATCTGTTTTAATATCTGAGAGAATAATTGGACTTTGGAAGTATCTTAGAAAGACCTGATGATTGTTTACATATTTGATTAGGCAGGTTCATAGAATATTACAACAGGAAGGTTCTTTATCTACTTTCATCCTTTTTTTTTCTAGTTGAAGAAACTGAGGTCCAGAAAAAGTAAAGTGATTTACCTCAGAAAATAGAGCTAAATACTGATAAGTTGAAAACAAAACTAGTGTTATGCTAATGTTTAGCAATTACTTTTTAATTAATTCAATATGCATTTAAATTTAAAATGCATTATTCTAGGGGGAAGCTAGGTGGCACAGTGGATAGAGCACCGGCCCTGGAGTCAGGTGGACCTCAGTTCAAATATGGCCTCAGACACTTAATAATTACCTAGCTGTGTGACCTTGGGCAAGTTACCTAACCCCATTGCCTAGTCCCCCTAAAAAATAAATGCATTATTCTTCTAAACTGGTAGTGTCAAATACTTAGGAATGTTGGTTGAACTATATTAAAATGTAATTAGGAAATATTTTTATTTATTTTGTTAGATGTTTCCTATTAGCATTTTAATATGGTTCAATCAACACTCCTGAGGGTTATTGATGTTATTGTCTGGTTATGTCCAACTCTTTATGACCCCCCCCCTTTTTTTGGCAGAGATACTGGAATGGTTTGCCATTTTCTTCTCCAGCACATTTGACAAATAAGGAAACTGAGGCCACCAGGATTAAATAACTTGCCCAGGGTTACACAGCTAGTGTCAAGAGGTAGGATTTGAATTCAGGTCTTCCTGATTCAGGTGCTCTATTCACTGAGCCACCTAAGTTTTACAAAATGTAGATAATATAAATTTGTATTTTTTTTTTAGTTTATACAGTCCTCAGGGATATATTCGTGTGAGTGGCTCCATTTCCATTTGAGTTTGACACCATTGGTCTAAACAATTAACAAAACAGAACTTAATCCCAGATTTGTAATTTGCTGATTTCTGAGGCATCAATGTCTCTGAAAATCTTGCAGTTGGTGGACTTCAACATAACCTAACTAGAACCTAGTTTTCCAATCCATTGTTTATACTGCTATGCCATATGTCTTTTAATAAGGCAGAGTATTTTTGGACATGGAATATGACTAGTGTGGATAGTTTAAGGACCTAAAATTGAAAATATAAGCTATGAAGTGTAGAGCAGAAAGGGAATGCAAAGGAAAAAAGTATTTCTAGAGTGCTTACCGTATTCTCTCTTTAATCCTACAGTATCTAAAAGAGGACTGAACTTACTAGTCAGAACACTTGAATTCAAATACTAAGTCTTCTGCTGATGAGTTCTTTGACTTTGGATGAGTCATTTAAATTAGTCAAATTAACTTTGTATCTTCATCTATGAAATGGGGATAATAATAATATGTGCCCTACTCTACCTTACAGAGTAGAATTGCAAAAGTCTAATAAACTAATGTCCCTAAAGTGCTTTGTAATGATAATGGAAGGCATGTGCTGAAGCCAGCTAGAACAAGCAGGGAGACTATTTGCACCCTGGAAATCAGTCAGCACTACAAACAAGGCTTGATTTATTGTTTTGTTGATTGTCTAAAGAAAGTGATTGAGAAAACATTAACAGTACAAGATTAAATTTAAACATTTCATGTATATATTCCCCTTCTCACCAGAAAGCTGATTGTTAAACACTTACCAGCACACTCCTGGAAAGTACTATAAAAATTGGATAGAGAAGCAGCTTCAGCCCTCCCCAAGGCTACAGTTGCCATCATCCTAAACAGGGAAACCGGTGATGAAACTTTCTGAGCAATCTCCCATCTTCTGCTCTTGAGTCAGCTAGATTAAGGTCCAATAATGTACATTCTCCAAGTACAGAGAGAAGAGCTGTTATGCCAAGACAAATCAGTCTGTTGCCTGTCCTAAGATAGTGGAACAAGAGGGAAGTCACATGTCATTTCTGTCACTTTGGTCAATAAAGATAACTGATTCAGATTTGCCACCTTCTTTCTTCTTTCAAATCACTTATCTTTTCTCCTGGACACATACACACACAAACAGAGTTACCATTTGAGCACTGTCAGATCATGAGACTGACAAATGATCATTTTTCAAACAGTGAAATATGTTCTAGAAGTTTTGTTTGCCTTTTTCTTCAAATAGCACTTTTGAAACCCATATAAAAATCATGAAAGCCATAACCTAAATTATTGATGGTTTATAATGATTACTTTTAATGCTTACTTATTTTAAAGGAGGGCCTGGATTTTTAAAAGGTATTTGTTGAGCGGCTAGGTTGTGCAGTGGATAGAGCACCAGCCATGGAGTCAGGAGTACCTGAGTTCAAATTTGGCCTCAGATCACTTAATAATTGCCTAGCTATGTGACCCTGGGCAAGTCACTTAACCCCATTGCCCTACCAAAAAAAAAACCCAACTAAAAAGGTATTTGTAAAGGTCTATAAAACTTATATCTAATGTATTTCTTTTTTTTTCCCCTTTATGTAGTCCCTTATGTACTGAGGAGCTGTGCAGAGTTTATTGAGACTCATGGCATTGTGGATGGAATCTATCGACTTTCAGGAGTAACATCAAACATCCAAAAACTGAGGTATTCCAGTCTTGCTAACCCTATTTATTGGCCAGAACTGATTCTTCCCAAACTGATGAGTGCATTCAGGTCCTCTTGGGATGGGAAATTAGGGTGCTTTCACTAAGGAGTTTCTATATCAAATCTAATCTCCAAATAAAATTACTAGGGGATTTTATTCTACTTCTCTAGATCCCTGATGGGTACACTTGATTTCAGCAAAATTTACTAATGGGAAAGACAATATTTTTCCCAATCACACTTATTCTTATTTTTTATGGAACATTAACACTTATTCTTATTTCTCTAGGAAATTCCATTATTGAATTGTGCTAAGTCCTTGAAATTGTGCTAAATTCAAATAGCTATAAAATGTCTGTAAGTCTTGCCCTAGTTTTAAAGCTCTCACCTATGATGATGGAACCTATATAAAAGATAGATATAGATTTCATTTTTAGAAGAGCCATCCTATACATTTTAAATCAAACTTCTTTATTTATTTATCATAACAGTAATTAATGGTTTGGCTCTTTTATTTAAGTCTAATCAAAATAGATACATGTCAAATTATTGATTCTGAGTCATATTAGTGATGAGTATGACTATAACAACAGTTTTATCTATTTTCAAAATTGTTTTTTGGTCATAAAGATATGCTCATTTTAATTAAAAATGTGTTTTTATATTTTTAGGCTCTTTTAACCACAAATAAAAGAATTACCAACTCAAAATTAGAGATTTTTTTCACAAGACTAATATGAAAAAATATATATATGAATTATTCAGATAATTAATCATCTATCTACTTAATCATAAACTATAAAAAGGGCAAGCTTTCTTTTTTTAATTTCCCAAATGATTTATTTCTTTAAAAGAAAATAGTCAAAGAATTTTTTTTATAGAAGACGTTGCTATTAAATGTAGGATTATTGCCTCCCAAGACTCTGTATTCAGGACTTGAGATTTGCATTAGACTACTGCTTTGACTTTTTCCAAAAATTCATCAGCAATCATGTATTTTCTTGATGCTCATGTCATAACCAGTTCTTCAGCAGTTAGGGATTGACCTTGTACTGAGTACTAAGATTATTGGCAAGAAAATGAATTGACAAGAATGTTGGCAAGAAAATCTAGTTGCTTGTTCCATTCATTTTTTTTTAAAATGCCTATAAATTAAATTGGTCATTGCATTTTTCTCCTTTCAAGTTCCTATATACTTCCTTCCAAATTTCAATATTAAAATTTCACAGCATTTTGTTCAAGGTTAATGGAAATAGACCTCAAGGATAGTCAGCATCCCTTGGGTATTTAAACCAATCTTAAGAATATTACTTGGGTCAGTTTTATCTATTTTGTAAGAAAACCTAGCCTTGATTATCTTTTTGAAAACTCAAAGATTTTATCATATAATTTGGAATTTAATGTCTAGTCATATGCCATTTTGAGACAATATAACTTGTTTTAGAGATAGTTCATGAATTTGTCAGAATAAAGTGTAGAAGATATTGAAGGTCCATTCTTCTCCAGTAACCAGAGTTCCTCTCTAGATTCTAAGGTAGAAGATTCTGGGGTGCAGAGTGTCATAGGGGCCAGTTTCAAAGCCAGGAAGACCTGTGTTCTGGACACATACTGATTTTGAGCCCTGGTCAGTCTTAACCTTTTTAATGTTCTAGGGAGCTCTCAAAAGGTATAAGTGGAAGAAAAGGTACTGAACTTGTAATGGACAAGCAAGGTTTCTTTTCTGCTCCCTTTACTCATGGTTCGGATCCTATCACTTTAATCATCAGAATTGCTTAACTTAATTCTCAGGTTGAATTTATGTTGTCATAATGCTATTGATAGTAATATATGTAAATAAGATAAAAAGAAACAGATCTAATTCATCCTATTTTCTCTTTCTCCCCTCTACTTCCTTTCTACTCTTTCTTTCCTCTTTTATTTCTCCTTCCCCTCCTTCTTCCTTTCTCCTCCTCATTCCTCTCCCTCTCCCTCTCCTCTTCCTTTTTCCTTTTCCTTTTCTCCTCCTCTTCCATCTCCTCCTTTTTCTTTCTCTTTCTCCCTTCATGTCTCCTCTTTTTCCCTCCACTCACCTTCTTTCATCTCCTTTCTTTTCTCTTTCCTCTCCCTCCCTCTTCCTCTTTCTTTCCCCTCTTCCCTCCCTTTCTCTCTCTCTCTCTCTCTCTCTCTCTCTCTCTCTCCCCCCCCCATCTCTTTCTCTCTCCCTCTAGAACTTATTTGGAATACATTATTAAAAACTAAGTTTTCAATATTCATGCTAGCCAAATTGTTTTCACCCTACCACTTATACCTGAGAGATTAGAGATAGAATGCTCTATGGAAAACTCCTTACTAAAAGATTGGTATGTCTTTCAAACAACTGAAACAGTTTTGGAGAAGTATAGAACTAAATCAAGAGTTTTCCCTGCAACCTTTCCCTTAAAATTTTGCTTAGAATAGAGGATCTTGGGGGTGAGACCAAGATTGAAAGTACAGTTAAATCAGACATTTCAGGTTAGCTATACTTTTATTCTGTCTGCCCCTGATAGATTCAATTTGCCTTCTTCAATATTGTTATGTCTCTGTCTGTGTTGTTTCAGGCAGGAGTTTGGCTCAGATCAATGTCCAGATCTGACAAGGGAAGTTTACCTTCAGGACATTCACTGTGTGGGCTCCCTTTGTAAGCTGTACTTTAGGGAGTTGCCCAACCCTCTCCTCACTTATGAGCTCTACGAGAAATTCACGGTGAGCTTTACTTCTTCATTTCCAGGGAGATGGGTGGGTAGTGTTCATGGGTATTTGGAGGAAGAAGTGACAGCTCTCTTCTCCTTTTTTTGAACTCAGGCAGTAGGTTGCTTTTTGTGAAGTGGGAAGAAATGCTTCACTGTTCCAATCTCATAGCTAGTGACTAATTATTATCATTATTGTCAATCCTTAAAAATACTAGCTTATCCCATTTACACTTATCTATGGGAGTAGTGGGGTTATTTGCTATTTTCCCCTCATTATTCTTTGCTTATTTCTTTTGGGACTGAAGAAGGAGAAATGAAAGGGTCTGGAGAAGAGGAGGCAAAGGAGGGAATAACAAGCATAAAAAAAGGGAACAAGAGAAAATAACCACACATGCTAGGCTTATATGGAGGAAAAAAGTGTTCAAGTTCTTATATAGTTCATTCCAAATTTCAATATTAAAAATTTCACAGCATTTTGTTCAAGGTTAATGGAAATAGACCTCAAGGGTGGTCAGCATCCCTTGGTTATTTAAACCAATCTTGAGAATATTACTTGGGTCAGTTTTATCTATTTTGTAAGAAAACCTAACCTTGATCTTCTTTTTGAAAACTCAAAGATTTTATCATATAATTGGGAATTTAATGTCTAGTCATATGCCATTTTGAGACAATATAACTTGTTTTAGAACTAGTTCACGAATTTGTCAGAATAAAGCATAGAAGATATTGAAGGTCCAAATAAACAAGAGTTAACTACAAAAAAAAAGCTGCCAGAAGAACTTTTTTAAAAGGGCAGGTATAATGAGCAAGTTTGACACTGGAAAAGAATTGGGAAGATGTACCTCCTTTCTTCCTCTCTTTGCATAAGTGGGGGGGGGTGCTATGAATGTGAAATATGACTTAAATTGTCAGATAAAACTGATCATTTAGTTTTACTGAAGTACTTTTTTCCTTTTTTTTTAAATCTTTGTTATAAGGACTAGTTTGTTAGGGAATAGAGGAAAGAGAGAAATGGAGTTTGAAAGGAAGTTTATGTATGAAAAACAAAATATGTTAGTAAAAATAAGATTTGTTAGTAGCCCAGCTTCAAAACATGGGCTTAAATTCTATAAAAGAAGAGCAGCTCATCAAAGAAAAACCTAGTAGACATAATCAAGACCATGAGGCTTCAGATTAATATGAATACAAAGTGAAGAGTCCTCCTGTGGGAAAACCAGGATTCCACATTGGCCTCCAAAGTTACATCTGCAGGTAAACCAAACTACAGCCAGTAGCATCCTCTTTGAATGAGATAAAGGGAGAATTCCATTTGATCAAACTTAACAGTTTATAAGAACAGAGGGAAATGGATGGTGTAGTGGAAGAAGCACTAGCTTTGGCACCACAAGACCCAGTCTTCAATTTTGCCTCTCCTACTCTCTAACTATGTGACCATGGGAAAGTCACAACCTCTCTGAGCTTTAGATTTCCAATGTCTGCCTTGTCCATTTGAAAGATTGTTATGAGACTTAGGTTATGTGATAGCTTAGGTAGAGTGCTTTGAAAGTACTAAGGGCTTTTTTTCCCACAGAACCAAATTTTATTTAAATCAATATAATTAATTTTATGTGAATATAGACTGATTATTCCCTTATGTAGAGACAGGAATTGTTGGGGACAAAAGGATTATCTGTTTCTGATTAGGTCCACATCAACTCTTATTCCAATCTCAGAAGGCAACCTTGACTTCTGCCCAGGGCCTTTTATTTTTTCTTCTCCAAGGTCACACAGCTAGATAATTATTAAGTTTCTGAGGTCAGATCTGAACTCAGGTATCCCTGACTCCAGGGCCTGTACATGATCCATTGTGCCACCCTGGTTTCCGCCCCCCCCCCTTTTATAAAAAACAAAGATTTTTCTAAGATTCCTTCTTTTTTTAAAAATTTATTTTTTTATTTTGTAGTTTACAATTTTCCCCTAATCCCACTGCCTTCCCCTACCCCCCCCAGAAGGCAGTCTGTTAGTCTTTACATTGTTTCCATGGTATACATAGATCTAAGTGGAATGTGATGAGAGGAGAAATCATATCCTCAAGGAAGAAAAATAAAGTATAAGAGATAGCAAAATTACATAATAAAATAATGGGTTTTTTCCCCTAAATTGAAGGTAACAGTCTTTGGTCTTTGTTCAAACTCCACAATTCCTTCTTTGGATACAGATGGTATTCTTCATCACAGATACCCCAAAATTGTGCCTGATTGCTGCACTGACGGAATGAGCAAGTCTATTAAGGTTGATCATCACCCCTATGCTGCTGTTAGGGTGTACAGTGTTCTGGTTCTGCTTATCTCACTCAGCATCAGTTCACACAAATCCTTCCAGGCTTCCCTAGATTCTCATCCTTCCTGGTTTCTAATAGAGCAATAGTGTTCCATCATATACATATACCACACTATGTAAACCATTCCCCAATTGATGGACATTCACTCAATTTCCAATTCTTTGCCACCATAAGCAAATTCCTTTATTATTATTTATTATTATTATTATTATATTTTTTTCAAGGCAATGGGGTTAAGTGGCTTGCCCAATGCCACACAGCTAGGTAATTATTAAGTGTCTGAGGTTGGATTTGAACCCAGGTACTCCTGACTCCAAGGCCAGTGCTCTATCCACTGCGCCACCTAGCTGCCCCTCCTTTATTATTTTTAAGAAAGATTTTACTTATTTTGAATTTTACAATTTTCCCCCTATTCTTGCTTCCCCCCCCCCCCCACAGAAGGCAATCCGATAGTCTTATTACATTGTTTCTATGGTATACATTGATCTAAGTTGAATGTGATGAGGAGAAATCATATCCTTAAGGAAGAAAAATAAAGCATAAGAGATAACAAAATTACATAATAAGATAATGGGGGTTTTTTTTCCCCTAAATTGAATTGAATGCCACAATTCCCTTCTCTGGATACAGATGGTATTCTCCATCGCAGATAGCCCAAAATTGTCTCTGATTGTTGCACTGATGGAATGAGCAAGTCTATCAAGGTTTATCATCACTCCCATGTTGCTGTTAGGGTGTACAATATTCTTCTGGTTGTGTTCAATTTTGTTCAGCATCAGTTCATAAAATCCTTCCAGGCTTCCCTGGATTCCATCCCTCCTGGTTTCTAATGGAACAATAGTGTTCCGTCACATACATATACCATTCCCCAATTGATGGAGATTCACTCAATTTCCAATTCTTTGCCACCACAGATTCCTTTATTCTTGAAACCCAACCTGAAACCTGATGCTCCTAAAACTTCTGATGCCTATACCTACTTGACTCCCTCCATTGAGAGATCTCCTATCCATAAGCTCTTATTATCTGTTCCCTTACCCAGGTCATTTCCCAGCACCCACCAACTACTTTCACTCACTACAGACCATGAGTTCATTTTCTTGTGTTTATTAAACAAGGAAGGGGTGGGTCTATACACATTTAAAAATAACATACAGAGGAATTCAGTTAGAAATGTGTTTGGTCTATATTGTCAAATGCCCTCAACGTTTTGCAAATTATCCTAGACTGATTCTCTAGTAGCCAAAAACAATGCCAACTGCACCTGCAGTTGAGAAAGGCTTCACTTTAGAACATTGCCTCCTCACCTGAAGACCAATTAGATTCTCCCTTATGGGAAAAATATTATTGATTAATTGGTAGATTTTCCCAGCAGGCTCATGCTTAGCCAGTCAGGAAGCTTTCTGACAGTATGACTGGACCCTCTTGTTTCAGTCCAAAATATTATGTATTGACTTCCATTTCTCCACTCCCCCCCCCCCCCAGTAAAAGACAAGCAAGAATATATAAACAAGTACATTAGCATTAATTTTTAAAAATTTATTTTTTCCCCCTAGGTACATGTTAAAACAATTTTTAAGTTTTGAGTTTCAAATTCTATTCCTTCCTCACTTCCTGAGATGATAAGCAATGTCATCATCAAAAAAGATTATGCATGCACAATTCTGTTAAACATTAGTATATTATTCATTTTGCACAAGAAGATTCAAACAAAAAAAAAAAGAGAGAGATGAAAGAAAGTAAACAATAGTATGCTTCGGTCTGTATCCAGACTCATCAGTTCTTTCTCTGGAGCAGGTGTGTCTAACTCACCACCCAGTGGACGTGGCCAAATGCAACCCTCAAAGCCCATTCATAGGGCATTATTACATTTTATTATACTTTTTCAATATGGGTTTCGTTTAGTCATAAATTCTCTAGGTAAGTTTTTGTTGGGTAATGCAACCCAGAAAGGCTAAAAGGTTTTATACCCATGTCTGGAGGATCATGTTTCCTTACTATGGTATCACCCTTTATGTGTAAATTTTTCTCCCAGTTACCAAAAAGAAAGTAAAATAGGGGTAGGAATTGGGAAAGAGGAGTGGCTAATAGAAACTACTGGCTTCTCTTTCTCAACTTAGCCCAAAGATGTTACTCTCAGTAACAGTAAGGATCCTGAGGCTTTGTTTACAAATGAGAAAGGAAATAATCCCCTCCCCTAGTCCAACTCACCTTTGCTCCATTGGTTCATTATGGTCATTCTTGAAGGCAGGAAGACCTGGGTTTCTGTGTCATATATCGACTCTATGATCCTAAAGAAGTCTCAGTCTCTCTTAACTTCTGTTTCCTCATCTGTACAATGAGGAGTTTGGAATCAATGGCCTCTAAGATTCTTCCATCTCTAAATCTAGGATTCTATGACATCAGTCTAGCTCACCCGATCCAAAGCCTCCTTTAGGAATTGACTCTGCCAACTCGGTCTCTAGTTAGATTTAGTCCAGCATCCCAACCCTCAATCTCTGATGAGCCTTCTCCCCTTTCTTTGAACAATGGCTCACTATGGACAATTAAGGCTGTTGAAAATAGAAGCCAATGGTTTCCTTTTCCTTTGGCTAGTTTACTGTCCTCCCTCTTCACAATGAACACATACATGGCTCCACATTCTGGGCCTCAGCTTCTTTACCTGTAAAATGGAGGGGTTAGATTAGCTGCTTTCTAGGGTATCTCAAGAGCTATATTTCTTTAACCTGGTTAGTTCCTGGGATGCACCCGAGCTCTTTTATCTTAGTTCTTTACTAAACTTCCCAGATCCTTGGGCTCAGTAGGCTGAAGTGTCAATAGATTTGGATTTGGAGTCAGAAGATCGGGGTTCAAATCCTGATTCTGCCACACACTACCTGTGTGACCATGGGCAAGTCACCTCATCCCTCTCTGCATCACTTCTTTATCTATATAGTGAGAGATTAGTACTAGATGACTTCTAACATTTACTCAGTTTCAAAATCTGTTGCCCTATGATCTGAACCTTAATTTGAAACCTTTCTGAACCTTGAATTTTCCTAGTTTCTTTAATTCAGGAATCATTCTGTTTGTATTCTAGTTAGTTATAGACCATTATGCTTAGTTCTTTCCTAGAATCCTACCTATCCTGTATCCACACACTGCAGAACGTAAGGGGGTTTTTTCAGGGCTTTTTAAACTAGAGGAAAGAGTATATATAAATTAAGGAACAAAATAGTAAAGTAATTTTAAATGAATATGTAAAACTAATCCCAGACTAGTACTTTCTTTTACCATCCTATGGTGAAATTCTCTCAGAACTGGCTTGTCCATCTTGGTTCCAAGATTGGGAGTTTCACAACCTCAACCATGATCCTCATAACCCCAGAAAAAAATGGCTTCATCAATCTAGAGCAACCTCTCCCCTCAGTCAGAATTTAACCTCATTCCCTTTGAGCTCTCTGTCCCATTCTTACAGTCCCATGTTCGTTCTCATCGAATTGGAATGTCTCCTGCTTGTATGGGAGGAGCAAGACAACATCTTGGATAGAATACTGGACCTGAAGTCAGGAAGACCTGAGTTCAAAGTTGACACTTGCTTAATTGTGAGACCCTAGGCATGTTACTTTACCTGTCTGCCTTGGTTTCCTCAGTTTCTTTGGCATAAGATACTTCAGTATCTTTGCCATAAAATTCCTAAATGGGGTCATGAAGAGTTGGACACAACTGAAAAACAACTGAACAGCAACAAAAAAAATGAGAATAATAATAATAGTACTTACATTCAAGGATTGTTGTGATAATGAAGTAAGTTATTATCTCTAAAGGGCTTTGTGAACATTAAGGTACTATATAAATGCTAGCTAATGGGGAAGGTTAATCATAGTTTGCCCGTAGTATTTTCTCTTAGTTAATAGCATAGCTTAATTTCACCTCCATCTATCAAAGGACAAATAAAGAAATACAAAAAAAATATTGATCTTGTCTCACATAATTGAAATCAGATGGACCTGACACATATGTCACCCCCACTCTCCCCAACACACATTTCACAAAAGACTCCCTCAAAACTCTCCAGTTCCCTTCATCTGGTCCCTGTGTGTACCTCCTAGTAGAAGACTTAATACTTCTCCATTTCACTTGCCTGACTTTTCTAACCATCACATTATCTTTTCCACATGGATCAGAACCCTGCAACTAAAAGCAGATGTAACTTTTTCTCATTTCCTTCCTGGTATTTTTTTTTTAGGTTTTTGCTAGGCAATGGGGTTAAGTGGCTTGCCCAAGGCCTCACAGCTAGGTAATTATTTAGTGTTTGAGGTCGGATTTGAATTCAGGTCCTCCTGACTCCAGGGCTGGTGCTCTATCCACTGTGCCACCTAGCTTGCCCCCTGATATTTTTTTTTAATTAATAAAAATATAATATTCTCTCCTCACTTCCTTCATTGTAAAGAAAAAGAAAAATCATCATAGCAAATATAGATGATCAAACAAAACAAATTTCCACATTGAACAGTTATTAATACTATATATCACATTTGTCACCCTGAATCTATCACCTCTTTGTCAGGTGGTGGATAGTATTGGTGGCTAGTCACTGCATTGTTCAGAATTTTCAAGTCTTTCAAAGTTATTGTCTTTATGATATTGTTATTTTTTAAAAGTAAGTGAAAAAGGTATACCTTAATCTGCCACTTAGATTTCACCAGTTCTTTTTTAGGCAAAGAATAGCATTTTTCATCATGGGTCTTTTAGAAATCATTAGACTATTGTTTTGATCAGAGTAGCTAAACATTTCACAGTTGATCATCTTTATAATATTACTGTTACTGTGTATGATATTCTATTGGTTTTGCTCACTATCATTTTTGCATTGGTTTACATAAGTCTTTCTTGATTTTTTTCCTGAAAACTTCTTGTTTGTCATTTTTTATAGCACAACTGTATTCTACCCACAACCATATAACACAACTTGTTCAGTCATTCCCTATCAATGAATATCCCCTTTATTTCCAATTCTTTGCCATCACAAAAATAGCTGCTATGATATTTTTGTACATATAGGTCTTTTCCCCTTTTCTTTGATATGATATTGTTATTAAGTTGTTCTTGTTCTGCTTACTTTTCTTTGCATCAAGACATACAAGCCTTCTCAGGTTTCTCTGAAACCCTTTTCTTTCATATTTTCTTGTGGCAATAATATTCCATTACATTCATGTATTATAATTTGTTAAACCATTTCCCTATTGATGGACAACCCTCTTATTTCCAGTTCTTTGTTAATACAAAAATGCTACTACAATATTTTCATACTTATGGAACTTTTTCCTTTCTTTCATCTCTTTGAAATTTAGGTCTTATAATGGTACATACAGATATAACTTTTTTGTAAAATTTGTCAAATCTTAATACTATTTACATTATATTCAAACATACATAGTTACCATGATAATCTAAATTCCCAGGTAACTATGACTTTGATATAAAGTAGACTTAAGCACATACAAGAGACAAGTAAAAGTGGATTCAAGATAATCTAGTAGAGAATTCTTTATAATTTTTTTAGTTTTTTTTTTGCAAGGCAAATAGGGTTAAGTGGCTTGCCCAAGGCCACATAGCTAGGTAATTATTAAGTATCTGAGGCTGATTTGAACTCAGGTACTCCTGACTCCAGGGTCGGTGCCTCTATCCACTGTGCCACCGAACTGCCCCCCATAATGAACATTTTTTTAAAAAACTTTTAGTGTCTAATAACTTTTCATTAATAGAGGCATATATTCAAATATTATAGAGATATTATAAAGCTCTCTATGTCTAAATTTTATGGAATATCTACTTATGTGAGTAGCAGAATGGCATAGTGGAAAGAGTATTAGACTTAATGACAGGAAAAGCCCGAGTTCCTTCCTATCTCATCTTAAACACATACCACTGCGCCACCTAGCGCTCCAGAGAATTCTTTTATAATTAACAAAGCATATTGCTATGAATCTTTGCCTTGAACATGCACACATTATTCACTGATTGTACATGATGATGCTCATAGTTTAGTAGTATTTATCAAGACCAGAATAACAAAAAAAGATAAATTAGAATAATTATAAAGATAGCTTGTTGACACCATGCACAGAGTACTGAAATTTGGAGGTAGGAAGACCTGAGACACTTATTACCCGAGCATCTTTGAGCTACATGGCTCAGCTTCCTTATCTGTAAAATAGAAATAATAAGAACATTTTCCTCTCACGATTTTTGGATCACATGAAATAATATTTGTAATGTACTTTGAAAACTATAAGGAATTATAGAAATCTGTAGGAGTAAGTAGTAGTAGTAGTAGTAATAGTAGTAGTAGTAGTAGCAGT